>NC_133375.1:1780472-1810562 GCF_049309525.1 Garra rufa | reverse complement strand
ATGTTAACATACTAAATGTGTGTTTACTGTGTGTATATATAATGTATGTATAAATACACACACAAACATGTATATTAAAGAAAACTGAAAATAAAAATTAAATTAAAATAAATAAAATATTTATAATTCTATATATAATCTAAATTAAATACAAATATAACTATCCACACATATAAGTATTTTTTAAAGGCTTTACATGTATGTGTGTGTATTTATATATACATAATAAATATACACAGTAAACACACATTTAGTATGTTAACATAAACTTTTATTTTGGATGCGATTAATCGCGATTAATCGTGTCCCAGCCCTAATATATATATATATATATATATATATATATATATATGTATCACCCCGTTAAAATACTCAACTTGATTTTTAAAGATATTTTGAAAGAATGAAGCGTTTATAGAGCACTTTATTGTGTATTGCTGTACACCCACATGAACTGTGTTCATGTTCATGTTAATACACAGTACATAAACTTTATATGAATACTTCTTTTAGCTTAATATTAATTAACATTAATAAATGCTATTTATTTATTGGTCATGTTAACTAATATAGTTAATTTTAACAAATGAAACTGGATGGCAACATTTTATATTTTGTGTGTATGTGTCTGTGTGTTGATTTTAAAGTCTAACCCTTTCAATTCTGTAAACTTAAAATCCAAACTAGCAGAGAGTTACTGTGAATGCATGTGCCAACTGGGCACCGTTTTCCTTATTGATTCTTAGTTATGTAGCACTTAAGAGTGATGCCTTGTAACAGGAGGAGTCACCAGCAAAGCAATATCCACACAAAAATTGTACAGATAGGTAACAATGACATTTAAGCAGAAGTGGTGGACGTAAAGCAAGCAATAATAACATTTTGTTATCATCATGAATCATGTTCTTATCATCATCATCAGAGTATAGGGAAAATTTTGCATATTGGTTCACAGTTGGCATTATCTGAAGTCCTTGCATTGATTGCATTTAATTAAATTATATTTGGTCAGTCTGATCTTGAGGCCTTAGAGATGTTAAATTGTGAGGATCTTGAGTTTTCATTGAGTTGTTATAACTTAGCCATAAAATGTCTGATCTGCCACAAAATTCACAGGTTTGGTAAGAGTCCTGGCCTGAAGACACCTAAAGGCCAATATTCAGATATTATCATAGCGCCACTTGTTGGCAGCAGGATATATCATATCTTTCACTAACTCAAACATACCAAGGTCAATCTGCACCAAACTTCATATGTTTGATAATAGTGCTAGCCTGAACACATCTACATGCCAATAATCAGTTATAGGCATAGCGCCACCATCTGGCAGAGGCAAGTTTGGCACATTTAAATGACTTATGACATATTTTTTCTATATTTACTGTTTTAAAAGCATACTGCCCACCGTTTGCTGATTTCCTGAAGCCACCGGTCGGCGGTGAGCCCAGGTGCGAGGGCCCGTTCATCGCTGCTCGCAGCTTTAATTCTTTTTATTATTCTTTCAATGTTTTGGGGGATTTTGGGGCCCTTAACATACACGAAAACTCTTGAAACTTTGCACACACATTGGAAACTGCGGCCATCAGGGCCGGACAGACTTTGACATTGGGGGGTCACCTGGGGGGGGGGGCGTGGCACAGCGTTAAATTTTTTTACATTTGAGGGACTCTGGAGCGCACGCCGATTGATCTACAGTGACCAAAATTCATACACATATAGACCTCATCGGGCCGAACAACTTCCGTGCTCACAGTCCGTGCTTCACCAAACAGGAAGTCAGCTATTCAGGGATGTCTAAAAAGCGCATGCAATGGAATTTGAAATACTCCTCCTAGACCTTTCCACCGATGGCCACCAAACTCGGTCAGCATGATCTCAAGACATTGGGGACGCAAAATTGCCAGGGGATTTTTGATATCTCAAACGGTTTGGTTGTGGCGGGGCGACAAAGTTATGGCGAGAAATGAGAAACAGGAAGTGTCTAATAACTTTAACACACTTTGTCTGATTTTGACCAAACTTCAGCAGTTTGTTCATCTTATGATGCCGATCACAGAGATGTGACTATTAGGAGTCAAAGTTATAGCGCCACCAACTGGCAGCACAAAGCGTAAAGTTTTCTAAATGCTTTTAAATCAACCTCTTAATTTTACTCAATTTGCTTCAAACTTCATCTCAATAATGTTGAAACACGGCCAATGAGAATCTGTGAATTGCATTATCGATATCTTTTATCATGTTGCCATGGCAACGTGTCAAACTTTAACTTTAGATTTTTGTGTTTTGGAGTCGCTTAAAATACTCAGAATTTCATGAAACTTCACACACACATCTGTATTAATGATATTTAGACACTGATAAAAGCCCATAAATGGGCATGGAGCAGGCGCTCCCTAGCGCCACCTTTTGACAAATTTGGGGGTTTAATTTGTCCTACAGTCACCAAACTTGGTACATATATTGATCTCATCAAGCCAGAATCATTTCTAATTTACACCCATTAGCTACGATCGACAGGAAGTTGGCTATTTTGATTTGAATGTGGATATTTGGAAAAATCAGGCTGTGGAATTTTATATACTTCTCTCGGGAAAACCAACCAATTCACACCAAACTTTTTTGACATGATGCCAACATTCTGAAGATTCTAAATTGCGAGCAGATTTAGGATATCTTGAACGGTATTGATGTGGTGATTGATTGAAATCTGAGTAAAAAAAGATAGCCGTAATTTTATTATATCTTTAAAGTGCAGCATCCAAAGTCCTTGAAACTTTTTTCATACAGACTACTAGTCATTCTGATCAGACACCGTTCATTTCATAATTATACAAAGATCTATGAATTAATGAAAATTAAAAAACAAATCTGATCCCTCTCTGCTCTGCACTTATGTGTGTGCGTGGTAAGTGGGTGTGTGTTTTTTGAGTGTTAGGGTGAGAGTGGGGAGGGGGGATGGGTGGAAAGAGAGAGTCAGAGAGGAGGAGATAGAAGGGAATATTTAAACTCTTGGTTGTTTATTCATTAGGATGTGAATTAGGGCTAGGTATTGTGACCAATTTGGCAATTCGATTCGATTGTTTTTTTTTATGGTTTCGATTCGATTCAATTCGATTCAATATCGATTTGCTATCAATATTTCATTTAAAATGTTAGTTTTGCAGACATGGGATCACTATTTTGATATAAATGCTGGTAACTTAAAACTCCCCTACTTAAGTTTATTACTGAAATACACATCTACATTAATAATAGGGTGCACACAGTTGTTTATTTTAAACAACTTTTATTTTAAATGAATACTGTAACAAGAAGTCATAAATATGTGCATCCAATGTACACCATGTAAACAAACTGCAAAATGCAAATTACTGTAAAAAAAAAAAAGACTAAATGTGCAACAGTGAAATCTATTAAGAACTTCAAACATGTTTAAGAATTTTTTTTTTTTCTAAATTCAACTCAGGCCCATCATAAAGCCCTTGTCTGCATATACAAAATATTATAACTGTCCATAAAACTAACAGTTCTTAACTACAGCCTAATCATTTTTGATCACCAGATTTTTTTGCAAAAAAATTTACACCCATTAGCTACGACCAACAGGAAGTCAGCTATTTTGATTTGAATGTGGATTTTTGTAAAAATATAGCTGAATAAATTCAAATCACTCATAGCAGAATCAGACAGTGCACACTAAACTTTGTCAACATGGTGCCAAGATACTGAAGATGTTAAAATGTGAACGGCTTTGGGATATCTTGAACGGTGTTGATGTGGTGATTTATGAAAGTAACAGTAAAAAAGATGGATAGTTATTTCTATATATCTTTAAATTGCATTATTCTAACTCATCAAAACTTTTTACATATAAAGAACAAGAAATTCTTAGGAAATACGTGTAGTTTCAAAATGTTATCATGCTCAGAGGCCCCAAAAACATTAAAAGTGTCTTATAAATTTGTCAGATTAAAGCTCTAGTACCAGGGATGAACACTAGAGGTCCTCATAAGATAAGGAATCGTTTAAACAAAAATGCTATTTAGCTCATTCTCAGTGTATAAGAATGAAAATAATCCATAGAATCAGTTGATATATACTATACTGTCAGTGTACTTTTACATAGTTATTTTGTATAGGTGCTTAAAGAGCATTAAAATATTTTTTTAATCTTTTATGGAAAAATTATATGATTTATATACATATATACAATCTCACTGATAGAATAAAAAATCTTATAAGTATGACACTATACTGCTCAGTTCACTTAATTAGAATGAGAAACATACATCAACTAAGTTAATATGTATTTATTTTTAATATATTTGTTTATAATTATTTCACAGATGCTTATAGATCATTAAAATAATATTTAAAAATGGTTGTAGATCATAAAACATGGTAACTATTTAAAATAGGGTCTCTTTTGTTAACAATGGTTAATGAACTAACACACGAACGAACAACGAACAATATATTTGTACTCGATTTTCTTAAAACTTCATCAGAATAATGTAAAAACACGGCCGATGAGATTCTGTAAAGTCGTCTCTGATGCATCAAATGCTGTTGCCATGGCAAATAAATAAAAATACAAAATACATTCAAATATTTCTTTCCTGTGTTTTTGAGGCAGATAGCGTGCCTAGAATTTCATTTTCCATTTTAAATTTTCAATGATTTATTATATATTTAAAGTGCAGCATCCTAACTCTTTGAAACTTTTTTCATACAAATAACTATTCATTCTGATTAAAAACAGTTCATTTCATAATTATACAAAACTCCACGAATGAAATAAAATAAAAAAACATATCTGATCTCACTCTGCTCTGCACTCTATGTGTGTGTTTGTGTGGTAAGTGGCTGAGTGTAAGGAGGGGGGATGGGTGGTAAGAGAAAGAGTCAGAGAGGAGGAGAGACAGTTAGGGTTAGTCCAAAGGGTTACTGTGAATGCATGTGCCAACTGGACACCGTTTTCCTGGTGCTATCGGGATGGCGACTGCACAGGCGGCGAGGGCCCGGTCATCGCTGCTTGCAGCTTTAATTATTATTATTATTAGGGCCCGAGCCCAAAAGGGCGAAGGCCCTATTGTTTTTCTAAGGATTATTATTATTATTATTATTATTTTTTTTTCAATGTTTTGGGGGATTTCGGGGGCCTTAACATACACGAAAACTCTTGAAACTTTGCACACACATTGGAACCTGCGGCCATCAGGGCCGGACAGACTTTGACATGGGGGGGTCACCTGGGGGGGGCGTGGCACAGCGTTAAAAATTGCGACTTTTGAAGGGCTCTGGAGCGCACAACGGTTGACCTACAGTCACCAAAATTCATACACATATAGACCTCATCGGGCCGAACAAATTTCACACTCATAGTCCGTGCTTCGCCAAACAGGAAGTCGGCTATTCAGGGATGTCTAAAAAGTGCATGCAATGGAATTTGAAATACTCCTACTAGGCCTTTCCACCGATGGCCACCAAACTCGGTCAGCATGATCTCAAGACATTGGGGACGCAAAATTGCCAGGGGATTTTTGATATCTCGAACGGTTTGACCGTGACGGGGCGACAAATTTATGGCGAGAAATGAGAAACAGGAAGTGCCTAATAACTTTGACATACTTTGTCTGATTTTGACCAAACTTCAGCAGTTTGTTCATCGTCTGATGCCGATCACAGAGATGGGACTATTATGAGTCAAAGTTATAGCGCCACCAACTGGCAGCAGAAAGCGTGACGTTTTTGAAACGCTTTAAACTCAGCCTCTTAATTTTACTCAATTTGCTTCAAACTTCATCCCAATAATGTCAAAACACGACCGATAAGAATCTGTGAAGGGCGTTATCCATAACTTTTATCATGTTGCCATGGCAACGTGTCAAACTTTAACTTTAGTTTTTTGTGTTTTTGAGCCACTTAAAATGCTTAGAATTTCATGAAACTCAACACACACATCTGTATTAATGACAGTTAAACACTGATAAAAGCCCATAAATGGGCGTGGAGCAGGCGCTCCATAGCGCCACCTTTTGACAAAAGTTGGGGGGTTACTTTGTCCTACAGTCACCAAACTCGGTACATATATTGGACTCATCAAGCCGGACAACTTTCTAATTTACACCCATTAGCTACGACCAACAGGAAGTCAGCTATTTTTATTTAAATATGGATTTTTGGAAAAATCAAGCTGTGGAATTTGAAATACTCCTCCTAGACCTTTCCACCGATGGCCACCAAACTCGGTCAGCATGATCTACAGATATTGGGGACACAAAATTGCCAGGGGATTTTTGGTATCTCGAACGGTTTGGCCTTGGCAGGGCGACAAATTATGGCGAGAAATGAGAAACAGGAAATGTCTAATAATTTTGACACACTTTATCTGATTTTGACCAAACTTAAGCAGTTTGTTCGTCGTATGATACCGATCACAGAGATGTGACTATTATGAGTCAAAGTTATAGCGCCACCAACTGGCAGCAGGAAGTGTGTTGCTTGCAAAACGCTTTTAAATCAACCTCTTAATTTTACTCAATTTGCTTCAAACTTCATCAGAATAATATCAAAACACGGCCGATGAGAATCTGTGAAGGGGTCCTTGATACATCAAATGCTGTTGCCATGGCAACATGTCAAACTTTAACATTTGTTTCCTGTGTTTTTAAATATAGCTGTGAATAAATTCATATCACTCATAGCAGAATCAGACAGTTCACACCAAACTTTGTCAACATGATGCCAAGATACTGAAGATGTTAAATTGTGAACGGCTTTGGGACATCTTGAACGGTGTTGATGTGGTGATTTATGAAAGTAACAATAAAAAAGATGAAGAGTTATTTTCATATATCTTTAAATTGCATTATTCTAACTCATCAAAACTTTTTACATATAAAGAACAAGAAATTCTTAGGAAATACATGTAGTTTCAAAATGTTATCATGCTCAGAGGCCCCAAAAACATTAAAAGTGTCACATAAATTTGTCAGATTAAAGCTCTAATACCAGGGATGAACACTAGAGGTCCTCATAAGATAAGGAATCGTTTGACCTCTAACGCTATTTAGCTCATTCTCAGTGTATAAGAATGAAAATAATCCATAGAATCAGTTGATATAGACTGTACTGTCAGTGTACTTTTACATAATTATTTTGTATAGGTGCTTAAAGAGCATTTAAATCTTTTTTTAATCTTTTAAGGAAAAATTATATGATTTATATACATATATACAATCTCACTGATAGAATAAAAAATCTTATAAGTATGACACTATACTGCTCAGTTCACTTAATTAGAATGAGAAACAAATACATCAACTAAGTTAATATGTATTTATTTTTAATATATTTGTTTATAATTATTTCACAGATGCTTATAGATCATTAAAATAATATTTAAAAATGGATGTAGATCATAAAACATGGTAACTATTTAAAATAGGGTCTCTTTTGTTAACATTGGTTAATGAACTAACACACGAACGAACAACGAACAATATATTTGTACTCGATTTTCTTCAAACTTCATCAGAATAATGTAAAAACACGGCCGATGAGAGTCTGTAAAGGCGTCCCTGATGCATCAAATGCTGTTGCCATGGCAAATAAATAAAAATACAAAATACATTCAAATATTTGTTTCCTGTGTTTTTGAGGCAGATAGCGTGCCTAGAATTTTATTTTCCATTTTCAATTTTCAATGATTTATTATATATTTAAAGTGCAGCATCCTAACTCTTTGAAACTTTTTTCATACAAATAACTATTCATTATGATTAAACACAGTTCATTTCATAATTATACAAAACTCCACGAATGAAAGAAAATTAAAAAACAAATCTGATCTCACTCTGCTCTGCACTCTATGTGTGTGTTTGTGTGGTAAGTGGCTGAGTGTAAGGAGGTGGGATGGGTGGCAAGAGAAAGAGTCAGACAGGAGGAGAGACAGTTAGGGTTAGTCCAAAGGGTTATTGTGAATGCATGTGCCAACTGGGCACCGTTTTCCTGATGCTATCGTGATGGCAACTGCCAGACGGCGAGGGCCCGGTCAACGCTGCTTGCAGCTTTAATTATTATTATTATTATTATTATTTTTTCAATGTTTTGGGGGATTTCGGGGGCCTTAACATACACGAAAACTCTTGAAACTTTGCACACACATTGGAACCTGCGGCCATCAGGGCCGGACAGACTTTGACATGGGGGGGTCACCTGGGGGGGGCATGGCACAGCGTTAAAAATTGCGACTTCTGAAGGGCTCTGGAGCGCACAACGGTTGACCTACAGTCACCAAAATTCATACACATATAGACCTCATCGGGCCGAACAAATTTCACACTCATAGTCCGTGCTTCGCCAAACAGGAAGTCGGCTATTCAGGGATGTCTAAAAAGTGCATGCAATGGAATTTGAAATACTCCTACTAGGCCTTTCCACCGATGGCCACCAAACTCGGTCAGCATGATCTCAAGACATTGGGGACGCAAAATTGCCAGGGGATTTTTGATATCTCGAACGGTTTGACCGTGACGGGGCGACAAATTTATGGCGAGAAATGAGAAACAGGAAGTGCCTAATAACTTTGACATACTTTGTCTGATTTTGACCAAACTTCAGCAGTTTGTTCATCGTCTGATGCCGATCACAGAGATGTGACTATTATGAGTCAAAGTTATAGCGCCACCAACTGGCAGCAGAAAGCGTGACGTTTTTGAAACGCTTTAAACTCAGCCTCTTAATTTTACTCAATTTGCTTCAAACTTCATCCCAATAATGTCAAAACACGACCGATAAGAATCTGTGAAGGGCGTTATCCATAACTTTTATCATGTTGCCATGGCAACGTGTCAAACTTTAACTTTAGTTTTTTGTGTTTTTGAGCCACTTAAAATGCTTAGAATTTCATGAAACTCAACACACACATCTGTATTAATGACAGTTAAACACTGATAAAAGCCCATAAATGGGCGTGGAGCAGGCGCTCCATAGCGCCACCTTTTGACAAAAGTTGGGGGGTTACTTTGTCCTACAGTCACCAAACTCGGTACATATATTGGACTCATCAAGCCGGACAACTTTCTAATTTACACCCATTAGCTACGACCAACAGGAAGTCAGCTATTTTTATTTAAATATGGATTTTTGGAAAAATCAAGCTGTGGAATTTGAAATACTCCTCCTAGACCTTTCTACCGATGGCCACCAAACTCGGTCAGCATGATCTCAAGATATTGGGAATGCAAAATTGCCAGGGGATTTTTGGTATCTCGAACGGTTTGGCCGTGGCAGGGCGACAAATTATGGCGAGAAATGAGAAACAGGAAATGTCTAATAATTTTGACACACTTTATCTGATTTTGACCAAACTTAAGCAGTTTGTTCGTCGTATGATACCGATCACAGAGATGTGACTATTATGAGTCAAAGTTATAGCGCCACCAACTGGCAGCAGGAAGTGTGTTGCTTGCAAAACGCTTTTAAATCAACCTCTTAATTTTACTCAATTTGCTTCAAACTTCATCAGAATAATATCAAAACACGGCCGATGAGAATCTGTGAAGGGGTCCTTGATACATCAAATGCTGTTGCCATGGCAACATGTCAAACTTTAACATTTGTTTCCTGTGTTTTTAAATATAGCTGTGAATAAATTCATATCACTCATAGCAGAATCAGACAGTTCACACCAAACTTTGTCAACATGATGCCAAGATACTGAAGATGTTAAATTGTGAACGGCTTTGGGACATCTTGAACGGTGTTGATGTGGTGATTTATGAAAGTAACAATAAAAAAGATGAAGAGTTATTTTCATATATCTTTAAATTGCATTATTCTAACTCATCAAAACTTTTTACATATAAAGAACAAGAAATTCTTAGGAAATACGTGTAGTTTCAAAATGTTATCATGCTCAGAGGCCCCAAAAACATTAAAAGTGTCACATAAATTTGTCAGATTAAAGCTCTAATACCAGGGATGAACACTAGAGGTCCTCATAAGATAAGGAATCGTTTGACCTCTAATGCTATTTAGCTCATTCTCAGTGTATAAGAATGAAAATAATCCATAGAATCAGTTGATATAAACTGTACTGTCAGTGTACTTTTACATAATTATTTTGTATAGGTGCTTAAAGAGCATTAAAATCTTTTTTTAATCTTTTAAGGAAAAATTATATGATTTATATACATATATACAATCTCACTGATAGAATAAAAAATCTTATAAGTATGACACTATACTGCTCAGTTCACTTAATTAGAATGAGAAACAAATACATCAACTAAGTTAATATGTATTTATTTTTAATATATTTGTTTATAATTATTTCACAGATGCTTATAGATCATTAAAATAATATTTAAAAATGGATGTAGATCATAAAACATGGTAACTATTTAAAATAGGGTCTCTTTTGTTAACATTGGTTAATGAACTAACACACGAACGAACAACGAACAATATATTTGTACTCGATTTTCTTCAAACTTCATCAGAATGATGTAAAAACACGGGCTGAGTGTAAGGAGGTGGGATGGGTGGTAAGAGAAAGAGTCAGACAGGAGGAGAGACAGTTAGGGTTAGTCCAAAGGGTTATTGTGAATGCATGTGCCAACTGGGCACCGTTTTCCTGATGCTATCGGGATGGCGACTGCCAGACGGCGAGGGCCCGGTCAACGCTGCTTGCAGCTTTAATTAGGGCCCGAGCCCAGAATGGGCGAAGGCCCTCTTGTTTTCCTAAGGATTCTTATTTTTTTTTTTTTTTTTTTTGTTAACCTTCCGGGCACTTAAGGGGGTCTTAACATGCTCAAAAACTCTTGAAAATTTGCACACATGTCGGAATCTGCGGCCATCAGGACGTCACAGAGGCTGGTACCGGGGCGTGGCAAGGGGACTCTACAGCGCCCCCTGGAATTTTTAGGGCCATATAGCACACATACTTGAACGTACACATATGAAACTCGGTACACATATAGAACTCATTGAGCTGAACAACTTTTGTACTCTATGTCATTTTCTTAACGCAACAGGAAGTGAGATATTTAGGGCTGTTTAAAAAGCGCATGCTCTGGAATTTAACGTACTCCTCCCAGGATTTCCATACGATTGTCACCAAACTCGGTCAGCATGATCTCAAGACATTGGGGACGCTAAATTGCGAGGGGATTTTTGATATCTCGAACGGTTTGGCCGTGGCAAGGCGACAAAGTTATGGCGAGAAATGAGAAACAGGAAGTGTCTAATAACTGTTGCACACATTGCCTGATTCTGATGAAACTTCACCAGATTGTTCGTTGTATGATGCCGATTCCATAAATGTGACTATTATGAGTCAAAGTTATAGCGCCACCAACTGGTAGCAGGAAGCGTGTCATTTTCAAAATGCGTTGAAATCAGCCTCTTAATTTTACTTGATTTTCTTCAAACTTCATCAAAATAATGTCAAAACACGGCCGATAAGAATATGTAAAGGGTACGATGATAAATCAAATGCTGTTGCCATGGCAACGTGTTAAACTTTAAAATTAGATTCCTGTCTTTTCGAAGCAGATAACATGTTTAGAATTTCATGAAACTCAACACACACGTCAATATTAATGATAGTTAGACACTGGCAAAAGGTCATAAATGGGCGTGGAGCAGGCACTCTATAGCGCCATCTTTTGACAAAAGTTGGGGGGTTAGTTTTTCCTACAGTCACCAAACTCTGTACATATATTGTTCTCATCAATCTGGACAACTTTCTAAATCAAACTCATTAGCTAAGACCAACAGGAAGCCGGCTATTTTGATTTGAATGTGGATTTTTGGAAAAATCAGGCTGTAAACAAATTCACACTCCTTCTAAGAATAACAAGGTATTCACACCAAACTTTTTTAACATGAAGAGAAGATTCTGAAGATGTTAAATTGCGAGCGGATTTGGGATATCTTGAACGGTGTTGACGTGGTGATTTTTTAAAAAACATAACCCTAATTTTTTATATCTTTAAAGTGCAGCATCCAAACTCTTTAAAACTTTTTTCACACAGAGATCTAATCATTATGAGCAAGTGCTGGTAATATCATAGTTATTCAAGCTTCTATGAATTAAAGAAAATTAAAAAAAGAAATCAGTAAACTGTTGTCACTGGGCTGACAGTCTGTGTTGACACTAAGAGTGACTGAAGGGGGAGGGGTGAAAGGGAGAGAGACCAGTGGAACATGCTGTTTTGCTTAAGACCATCTTTGAGGAAGATGCAATTTGCACATTGCACATTGCTGTAGTTTAATCTGCATAAATAAGTCTGAACTTTGAGAGTCTGATCTTTGAGAAAATATAAAGGGTCACGAACTCTTTCATTCTTTGTATATTGCAGTTGTTGTTTTTTATTTATTTTTTACTGAACTGTACCATGAACTTGTCCTATTCAGTCACATAGCAAAAGATTAAGAAAAATACAGCTTTTTAGCATGAGCGATTTATCTTCATTGATAGACATTTATTTTCATAATTAAAATTTTTGATTCAATAAAAAAAAAACACTAACAATTTCAAGACAAACTTTGACAACAAAACAAACTTTGCTGTTATCTGTTCAAAACATCTGAAAATTGTACCATTTTAAGATGAGTTATATTTATATATCGCCCCATTACAATACCCAACTTGATTTTTAAAGATATTTTGAAAGAATGAAGCGTTTATTGAGCACTTTATTGTTTATTGTTGTATACCCACATGAACTGTGTTCATGTTCATGTTAATTCACAGTACATACACTATGTTAAAAGATACTAATTTACCTTTAAACAATATATGAGTACTTTTTTAGGTTAATATTAATTAACATTAATAAATGCTTTTTATTATTGTTCATGTTAACAATGTTAACAAATGAAACTGGATGGTAAAGTTGTATATTTAGTGTGTATTTGTCTGTGTGTTGATTTAAAAATGTAACCCTTTCATTTCTGTAAACTTTAAATCCAAACTGGCAGAGGGTTACTGTGAATGCATGTGCCAACTGGGCACCGTTTTCCTAATTGATTCTTAGTTATGTAGCGCTTAAGAGTGATGTCTTATAACAGGAGTCACCTGCAAAGCAATGTCCACACACAAATGGAACAGATTGGTAACGATGACATTTAAACAGAAGTGGTGGACGTAAAGCAAGCAATAATAACATTTTGTTATCATCATGAATTACATGTTCTTATCATCATCCTCAGAATATAGGGAAAATGTTCCCTATATTGTGAACGGCTTTGGGATATCTTGAACGGTGTTGATGTGGTGATTTATGAAAGTAACAATAAAAAAGATGAAGAGTTATTTTCATATATCTTTAAATTGCATTATTCTTACTCATCAAAACTTTTTACATATAAAGAACAAGAAATTCTTAGGAAATACGTGTAGTTTCAAAATGTTATCATGCTCAGAGGCCCCAAAAACATTAAAAGTGTCAAATAAATTCGTCAGATTAAAGCTCTAATACCAGGGATGAACACTAGAGGTCCTCATAAGATAAGGAATCGTTTGACCTCTAATGCTATTTAGCTCATTCTCAGTGTATAAGAATGACAATAATCCATAGAATCAGTTGATATGTACTGTACTGTCAGTGTAATTTTACATAATTATTTTGTATAGGTGCTTAAAGAGCATTAAAATATTTTTTTTATCTTTTAAGGAAAAATTATGTGATTTAAATACATATATACACTCTCACTGATAGAACAAAGTATCTTATAAGTATGACACTATACTGCTCAGTTCACTTAATTAGAATGAGAAACAAATACAAAAAGGCCAAAAAGTCAACTAAGTTAATATGTATTTATTTTCAATATATTTGTTTATAATTATTTCACAGATGCTTATAGACTATTAAAATAATATTTAAAAATGCTTGTAGACCATAAAACATGGTAACTATTTAAAATAGGGTCCAATACCTACAAAAAAGCCTCTTGGAGCAAAATTTGACACCCAACAGGAAGTCGGTTATTTTTTTCTCAGCAAATTTTGTCATTTTTGCCATTTTCAGGCCTCGTACTTGAACGAACTCCTCCTAGAGATTTATCCGGATTAACGCCAAATTTGCTGAGTGTAATCTAAAGCACTTTGTGACGTTAAATTGCAAAGATCTAGAGTTTTCATTGGAGGGCGTGTCCATAGCGGTCTCGCAAATTTCGATGTTTCGCCATGAAAAAGGAAGTTTCTATAACTCAGGCATACAATGTCCGATCTGTCCCAAACTTCACACGTGTGATAACACTCCTGACCTGAAGACATCTACATTCCCATATTCAGTTATAGTCATAGCGCCACCTGCTGGCAACAGGAAGTGTCATGCTGTACTCTACAACAAACTCCTCCAAGAGATTTATACAGATCAACACTAAAATCGGTCAGTCTAATAAAAAGGCTTTAGTGATGTTAAACTGCGAAGATCTTGAGTTTTCGTTGAAGGGCATGTCCGTGGTGGCCTGACAAAGTTTGATGTTTGGTCATGGACATAGAAGTTGTTATAACTCAGCCATAAAATGTCCAATCTGCCTCAAACTTCACATGTTTGATAAGAGTCCTGGCCTGAAGACATCTTAAGGCCAATATTCAGATATTATCATAGCGCCACCTATTGACAGCAGGATATATCATATCTTGCACTAACTTAAACATACCAAGGTCAATCTGCACCAGACTTCATATGTTTGATGAAAGTGCTGGCCTGAACACATCTACATGTCAATAATCAGTTACAGGCATAGCGCCACCAGCTGGCAGCAGGAGGTTTGGCACATTTAAGTGATTTTGATCTATTTTTCCTACATTTACTGTTTTAAAAGCATAATGCCCACCGTTTGCTGTTTTCCTAAAGCCACCGGTCGGCGGTGAGCCCGGGTGCGAGGGCCCGTTCATCGCTGCTTGCAGCTTTAATTTTTTTTTTATTTTTATTTTTTGTTAACCTTCCGGGCACTTAAGGGGGTCTTAACATGCTCAAAAACTCTTGAAAATTTGCACACATGTCGGAATCTGCGGCCATCAGGACGTCACAGAGGCTGGTACCGGGGCGCGGCAAGGGGACTCTACAGCGCCCCCTGGAATTTTGAGGGCCATATAGCACACATACTTGAACGTACACATATGAAACTCGGTACACATATAGAACTCATTGAGCTGAACAACTTTTGTACTCTATGTCATTTTCTTAATGCAACAGGAAGTGAGATATTTAGGGCTGTGTAAAAAGCGCATGCTCTGGAATTTAACGTACTCCTCCCAGGATTTCCATAAGATTGTCACCAAACTCGGTCAGCATGATCTCAAGACATTGGGGACGCTAAATTGCGAGGGGATTTTTGATATCTCGAACGGTTTGGCCGTGGCAAGGCGACAAAGTTATGGCGAGAAATGAGAAACAGGAAGTGTCTAATAACTGTTGCACACATTGCCTGATTCTGATGAAACTTCACCAGATTGTTCGTTGTATGATGCCGATTCCATAAATGTGACTATTATGAGTCAAAGTTATAGCGCCACCAACTGGTAGCAGGAAGCGTGTCATTTTCAAAATGCGTTGAAATTAGCCTCTTAATTTTACTTGATTTTCTTTAAACTTCATCAAAATCATGTCAAAACACGGCCGATAAGAATATGTAAAGGGGTCGATGATAAATCAAATGCTGTTGCCATGGCAACGTGTCAAACTTTAAAATTAGATTCCTGTCTTTTCGAGGCAGATAACATGCTAAGAATTTCATGAAACTCAACACACACATCAATATTAATGATAGTTAGACACTGGCAAAAGGTCATAAATGGGCGTGGAGCAGGCACTCTATAGCGCCATCTTTTGACAAAAGTTGGGGGGTTAGTTTTTCCTACAGTCACCAAACTCTGTACATATATTGTTCTCATCAATCTGGACAACTTTCTAAATTAAACTCATTAGCTAAGACCAACAGGAAGCCAGCTATTTCCATTTGAATGTGTTTTTTTGGAAAAATCAGGCTGTAAACAAATTCACACTCTTTCTAAGAACAACCAGCTATTCACACCAAACTTTTTTAACATGAAGAGAAGATTCTGAAGATGTTAAATTGCGAGCGGATTTTGGATATCTTGAACGGTGTTGACGTGGTGATTTTTTTAAAGATGTAGTAAAAAACATAACCGTCATTTTTTTATATCTTTAAAGTGCAGCATCCAAACTCTTTAAAACATTTTTCACACAGAGATCTTATCATTCTGAGCAAGTGCTGTAAATATAAATTTTTTACAAGCTTTTATGAATTAAAGAAAAATAAAAATATAAATCAGAAACCTGCTGTCACTCTGAGTCTCTGTGTGTGTGCGTAGTTGAGTCACAGTAACTTAAGAGAGACTGGCAAATAAATAAAACAAAAAATAAATTCAAATATTTGTTTCCTGTGTTTTTGAGGCAGATAGCGTGCTTAGAATTTCATTTTCCATTTTCAATTTCCAATGACTTATTATATATTTAAAGTGCAGCATCCTAACTCTTTGAAACTTTAAAAATAACGATTCATTCTGATCAAACACAGTACATTTCATAATTATACAAAACTCCACGAATGAAAGAAAATAAAAAAAAACATATCTGATCTCTCTCTGCTCTGCACTCTATGTGTGTGTTTGTGTGGTAAGTGGTTGAGTGTAAGGAGGGGGGATGGGTGGTAAGAGAAAGAGTCAGAGAGGAGGAGAGACAGTTAGGGTTAGTCCAAAGGGTTACTGTGAATGCATGTGCCAACTGGGCACCGTTTTCCTGATGCTATCGGGATGGCGACTGCGCAGACGGCGAGGGCCCGGTCATCGCTGCTTGCAGCTTTAATTTTTTTTATTTTTTTTATTTTTTTAAACCTTCTGGGCACTTTTGGGGGCCTTAACATACTCAAAAACTCTTGAAAATTTGCACACACGTCGGAATCTGCGGCCATCAGGACGCCACAGAGGCTGGGACCCGGGCGTGGTTCAGGGCCTCTACAGCGCCCCCTAGAACACAGTTTGAAAACTTGATGTACTGCGCACACATACTTGCACGTATTGATATGAAACTCGGTACACATATAGATCTCACTGAGCCAAACAACTTTTGTACTCTATGTCATGGGCTGAACGCAACAGGAAGTGAGATATTTAGGGCTGTTTAAAAAGCGCATGCTCTGGAATTTAACGTACTCCTCCCAGGGTTTCCATAGGATTGTCACCAAACTCGGTCAGCATGATCTCAAGACATTGGGGACGCTAAATTGCGAGGGGATTTTTGATATCTCGAACGGTTTGGCCGTGGCAAGGCGACAAAGTTATGGCGAGAAATGAGAAACAGGAAGTGTCTAATTACTGTTGCACACATTGCTTGATTCTTATGAAACTTCACCAGTTTGTTCGTTGTATGATGCCGATTCCATAAATGTGACTATTATGAGTCAAAGTTATAGCGCCACCAACTGGCAGCAGGAAGCGTGTCATTTTCAAAATCCTTTGAAATCAGCCTCTTAATTTTACTTGATTTTCTTCAAACTTCATCAAAATAATGTCAAAACACGGCCGATGAGAATATGTAAAGGGGTCGATGATAAATCAAATGCTGTTGCCATGGCAACGTGTCAAACTTTAAAATTTGATTCCTGTCTTTTCGAGGCAGATAACATGCTTAGAATTTCATGAAACTCAACACACACGTCAATATTAATGATAGTTAGACACTGGCAAAAGGTCATAAATGGGCGTGGAGCAGGCACTCTATAGCGCCATCTTTTGACAAAAGTTGGGGGGTTAGTTTTTCCTACAGTCACCAAACTCTGTACATATATTGTTCTCATCAATCTGGACAACTTTCTAAATCAAACTCATTAGCTAAGACCAACAGGAAGCCGGCTATTTTGATTTGAATGTGGATTTTTGGAAAAATCAGGCTGTAAACAAATTCACACTCCTTCTAAGAAAAATAAGGTATTCACACCAAACTTTTTTAACATGAAGTGAAGATTCTGAAGATGTTAAATTGCGAGCGAATTTGGGATATCTTGAACGGTGTTGACGTGGTGATTTTTTAAAGATGTAGTAAAAAAACATAACCCTAATTTTTTTATATCTTTAAAGTGCAGCATCCAAACTCTTTACAACTTTTTTCACACAGAGATCTTATCATTCTGAGCAAGTGGTGTAAATATCAATTTTATACAAGCTTCTATGAATTAAAGAAAATTAAAAAAAGAAATTAGAAACCTGCTGTCACTCTGCCTGTGCCTGTCTGTGTTCAGTCACCATTGAGTCACTGAAGAGTGACTGAAGGGGGGAGGGGTGTAAGGGAGAGAGACCAGTGGAACATGCTGTTTTGCTTAAGACCATCTTTGAGGAAGATGCACATTGCTGTAGCGTAATCGACATAAATATGTCTGATATTTTGAGAAAATATAAAGGGTCATTAAATCTTTCATTGTTTGTATTTTGCAGTTGTTGTTTTTTATTTATTTTTACTGAACTGTACCATGAACTTGTCCTATTCAGTCACATAGCAAAAGATTAAGAAAAATACAACTTTTAAGCATGAGTGAATAATCTTCATTGTAGACAATATTTTCATAGTGTTATTTATTGAATATAAAATTATAATAATTAAAAATTTCAAGACAAACTTTGACAACAAAACAAACTTTGCTGTTATCTGTTCAAAACATCCGAAAACCATCATTTTAAGATCAGTTATATATATATCGCCCCATTAAAACACTCAACTTGATTTTTAAAGATATTTTGAAAGAATTAAGCGTTTATAGAGCACTTTGTGTATTGCTGTACACCCACATGAACTGTGTTCATGTTCATGTTAATTCACAGTACATAAACTAATTTACCTTTAAACAATATATGAATACTTTTTTTTAGCTTAATATTAATTAACATTAATAAATGCTATTTAATTATTGTTCATGTTAACTAATATAGTTAATGTTAACAAATGAAACTGGATGGCAACATTTTATATATTGTGTGTATGTGTCTCTGTGTTGATTTTAAAGTGTAACCCTTTCAATTCAGTAAACTTAAAATCCAAACTAGCAGAGGGTTACTGTGAATGCATTTGCCAACTGTGCACCGTTTTCCTTATTGATTCTTAGTTATGTAGCGCTTAAGAGTGATGTCTTATAACAGGAGTCACCAGCAAAGCAATATCCACATACAAATTGTACAGATAGGTAACGATTTAAGCAGAAGTGGTGAATGTAATGCAAGCAATAATAACATTTTGTTATCATCATGAATTACATGTTCTTATCATCATCATCAGAATATAGGGAAAATGTTCACATTTGGTTCACAGTTGGCATTATCTGAAGTCCTTGCAGGGGATTAGGTTTATAGCAAACTCCTCCTAGACATTTAATGAAATCAACATTATATTTGGTCAGTCTGATCTAGAGGCCTTAGAGATGTTAAATTGTGAAGATCTTGAGTTTCAGTAAAGGGCGTGTCCGTGGCGGCCTGACAAAGTTTGATGTTTTGCCATGGACATAGGTGTAATAACTCAGCCATAAAATGTCTGATCTGCCTCAAACTTCAGAGGTTTGGTAAGAGTCCTGGCCTGAAGACACCTAAAGGCCAATATTCAGATATTATCATAGCGCCACCTGTTGACACCAGGATATATCATATCTTTCACTAACTCAAACATACCAAGGTCAATCTGCACCAAACTTCATATGTTTGATAATAGTGCTGGCCTGAACACATCTACATGCCATTTATAGGCATAGCGCCACCAGCTGCCAATGGGAAGTTTGGCACATTTAAATGACTTATGACATATTTCTCATATATTTACTGTATTAAAAGCATACTGCCCACCGTTTGCTGTTTTCCTAAAGCCACCGGTCGGCGGTGAGCCCGGGTGCGAGGGCCCGTTCATCGCTGCTTGCAGCTTTAATATAATTTTGTTATACCG
Organism: Garra rufa; assembly: GCF_049309525.1. Lineage (NCBI taxonomy): Eukaryota > Metazoa > Chordata > Actinopteri > Cypriniformes > Cyprinidae > Garra > Garra rufa. The sequence continues at coordinate 1,790,595 of NC_133375.1, read as the reverse complement.
TAAATTTTTTCTATTTTGTATTAGGTATTTTATTTACTTTTTTATTATCATTGTTATTTTTGTTATACTGTTTCCGCTGTTGATTTGTTTTATTTTAATATTTGTTTTTAATATTTATCCATTTACATTTATATTTTTTCTATTTTTTTTTTTTTTTGTATAAAGAGCATACACATACATATTTACATATATTTTTTTATAATTGTTACATTTTTTTTCTAATTTTAAATATTTAATGCATATTTTTATCTTTAATTCCGTACTGTTTCTGCTGTTCTTTGTTTTAATATTTGCATTTAGAACATAGAACATTTATCTTTTCTAGTGTGAACTATTTAATAAATCTTTTATGATCTTTAATTTTGTTGTACTGTCAATGTCAGAGATGTTCCTTGTACAACAGCTTGGAGGAGGAAGAAGAAAGAAGAGGCCATTGCCGAAGGCCTTTCAGAGAAGAAGGTAAAAGAACGCAAGATTTTTACCTGCAGCCTGTGCCAGCAGCCAAAGACAAAGGAATATGGACACTCACAGTATGCTGGCAAAGCCTTCTGCAGCACGATTGAAAAACTGTGGAACTTTGGTTTGCAGAGCAATGGGCCGTTGCTCTTATTGAATGAAGGTGTTTATGGTTGAATATTTTATCAATCTTTATCTTTTTTAATTTTGTTATACTGTTTAAATATGGTTTCTATTTTTTCTTTTAAACAATTTTATTTAAATGTTTTCTTTGCCAATTCTGTTATACTGTTATTCTGGTATCTTACTTTTTTTTCAATTTGTATTTAGTATTTTATTTACACTTATTACTTTTTTTCCCCATTTTACTTTTCAAAAAAAAGTGTCACACTCCGTCTCGTTTGTGCTATACAAAAAGTCTGGGGGGGATTTGAGGTTGAGTGGAGGAGGAAAAGATTGATGGAGGCTGGCTTTGAGAATGTGGTGCTGCCTGTCTGGATGCATCCTAAGGCATTTCAAACTCAATGGATGAATGTCCATGCTGGATTGCTTCTGGCAGTGCAGGTGGGAGTTGTTCAGAGGCCGCCAAAGGAGCAGTAAAAGGCTCAATGTCCTGCTGCAAGACCTTTCTCCTGTCTCTTTATTCGGTCATTGTGCCTATGTACAGAAATTAGTATATGTGTGTAAAAACAATTATGAATATGAAAACAGATGAAAACATGAACAATTAATTCCTGAACCTACCACTGGAAGATTGTGAGCTGGTTTAGCTCATTGAGCTGTAGTTTTGTCTGGGCCATGATTCCGGGGGTGCCGAGGACTACATCTCAGATCATCCTGTAACCCCTTAAGATGGCAGATCCTCGGTTCACTCGGACTCCAGAAATGGTCTGACCAGCAGGGTAAATGCGGCAGAGAGCCAGGCAGATGGCTTCCACTAAACGCTTGCGCTGGGCCACTGAGCTGGTCCACCTTTATTAAGAAGGCAACTATTAGATGAAAAAGGAGGAAAGTACAATCAGTAAATCATACTATTTGACAGATACTGGTGCTTGTCTTTTTTGGGGGGTCAACCCTTGAGCTGCCGCTGCAGCGGCTGCCTCAGCTAATTTCTTCCGCCGCCACGCTGTGGTCTTAGGCAGTTTCTTTTCTGGTTCAGAATGCAGCAGCATGACTGGTCTTCAATGAGCCCAAAAAGGCCCATGTCACACCTCTCTTCATATCACTGCACTGGCTACCGGTTACAGCACGCATCAAATTCAAGACATTGATGCTGGCATATAGGACAGCCACCGGATCATCACCTGCCTACCTCCATTCACAACTACACATCTACACTCCTTCCAGAAGTCTGAGATCCTCTAGTGAAAGACGCCTCATTGTACAACCACAGAGAGGTATTAAATCACTGTCCAGAACATTCTCGTTCAATGTCCCTGCCTGGTGGAATGAAATTCCCACCCCTATCCGGAATGCAGACTCCTTAACAGCTTTCAAGCGACTGCTGAAAACCCATCTTTTTCGACACTATGTGACTCAATAAAATAAAAAAAAATCTCCTCTCTTCTTGATCCTCCCTTTCTAGCCTGTCTTTCCTCTCTTTCCTGATCTTCTCCTTCTAGCCTGCACTCTTCTAACAACGCCTGATATATGGTATTTTGGAGCACCTCCTATGTTGTTCTGCCTCCTGAGGATGAATCACTTGTATTCCCAATTGTAAGTCGCTTTGGATTAAAGCGTCGGCTAAATGAATAAATGAAAATGTTCTGGAACAGGTGTGGAGGCGGCAACAACAGGCATAACAAAAGGCACAGGCTGGGCTGCAGGTAAAGGTGCGGTTGTTGGCTGTTGTGTGTGTTGCGGTTGTTGTGTGTGTGCTGCAGCAGGTACAGGTGCCGAGGCAGGTGTGGTGGGAAACTGGGCTGGGATGGCCTGAGTTGAAGGTCCGGCAACAGGAGGAGGCTCGCCTCGAGAACGACATGTTGCTTGTCCGGATGCATCATGGCAAATTTCAAATTCAAACGACGGATGTCCATGCCGCACCGGTTCCAGCAGTCTTTGCAACACAGGTGGAAGTGATTCAGACGCCACCAAGGGAGCAGTAAACGGCTCGATGTCCTGCTGCAAGACCTCCCTCTCTTGACTTTTTATTCGAGCGTTGTGCCTATGTGCAGGGAAGACAACAATTAGTATATGTATGTAGAACTCCACTATAAAAACGCAAATGTGAACAGCTAATTCTGAACCTACCACTGAGAGATGGTAAGCTGATTTAGCTCGAAAAGCTTTAATTTTGTCCAGCCCATGATTCCGGGACTGCTCAGGACTACATCCCGGATCATTCGGTAGTCCCGTAGAATGGCAGCCCATCGGTTCACCCGGTTGGTGGAGGCACACAAGATGCCGGTGCTGGCACACAGGATGGCGGCGGCGGTGGCACGTAGGATCTAAGCCTACATCCCTTGTCTACCCAACTTGGACCACTCACCGGGCTTGAAGGCATTCCAGGATTAACTTTTCCTTTAATCATTAAAAAACGTTTAATTAAATAAAGGTTGTATTGCATATCTGTAAATGTGTGAAATAAAATGTGCACTTGATGACTTGCTTTTGTCTTTTTAAGATACATTTTTAGCATATAAATAAACAGGAAAATCGACTATTTTAATAAACGTATATCTTAAGGGCAGCTGCATCTATTGCTTGATTTGTCACTTGGATATTTTAGGACTTTACACTTCCACTGAATTTGAATTGGTTGATTTAAATTATCCACAATAAAAAAGCAGAATTTTAAACAGACAAAAACTTATATAATGTGTAGATAAATCAATTATTTACCATCGTCACCGCAAATCACATCCGTATCACCTTGGAATTCTGGAAGAACTCCACTTAATCTTGTTTCCCCTATAATCGCACCCACCCTTGCATCAAAGGCTGAGAGGTCAGTGATTCCTTGACCACCACCAGTTGTTACGACACTGCGCCTGTGTGCACATATTCTTTTTTTAAGAACTATTTTTAAATCAGACCATTTTTTTTGTCTCTTGGACTGTGCGAGGCACCGAGGTAACAGCATTGACTGCTTCTGTTACTTGCTCCCATTCTAATATCTTTCTTTTATTTGAAATGCCCGCAGAGAGCCCACCAAATAAAACCTTTTTCGGCCCTCCACCTCAGACAGCAGTACCTCCATCTCGCAGTCGGTGAAGTTTCTTTTTTTTGCTTTTTGTTTCTGTTCTTCCATTTTTAGCCAAACAGATCAATGACAATTATCGGTCGTATTAATATGCAGGGAGATCATACATATTCAAAATAACCTCCAAATATGGTTATTTCGGGAGGAGATTGGGGTAAGTTATAAGCATGTGCACCTGCGCACAATATTCACATAATTGTGATTTATAAAGTGAACCTTGCGCAGGTTCTGGCGTACGTACGGTTTTATAAATCTGAAAAAATATCTGCCTTATGTGCATACGCACACTTTAAGAATGAAATCTACGCAAAGTTATATACATGAGGCCCCAGGTCACATTGTGATGCAAGGGCAACTGCATTTCAGACTACACATTGTGTAGTAATGTCGTGAGTGTGTGTCTTCCTACCTTTTTTGTGGAGTCCATCTTCAGGATGGATCCATAGATGGAGGTCACCATAGCCTTCAACTCTGGAAGCCGTGTCAGTACATCCTTGGCATATACTGACAGCAGCCATGCCGGACAAGGCACAGGCATCATCTTGGGCAGCTGGGCGTCGAGAACTTTGGGGTCCACGACATGATCCAGGAACTTTCCGAGCACAGAAAAGTAATGGGACGTCTTGGCAACCCAACGCTGCTTGTGACTGTGGCACAGGGTCCTGTAGACAGCAGTGGCACTGTTCCCCAGGGTACGTCCCTGCATCCACATCACAACCTGCTTAACACAGGACAGCCTACACGATAAAGAAATAAAGGCCATATATAATATCAGAGCACAAAGGGCATTTTTTCTTGTTCAAACCTCCATAAAATAAGTACTGCACCAACCTGTATGTCAACACAGCTGGAAAAAGATCCCTGTGGACAGGATCAAGCTGGTTCAGGATGTCCTGGGACCAGGCTCCCAGCTTTTTCTTGCAGGACCGGCATTCCAGGTACTCCGTCACCATATAATACCAGCTGCCGACATCTAGGACCTTCCTGACCGTCTTGTACATCCCGCTGACAGTCAGCTGGATGCAGAGACGGCGACAGTTGGGCTGTGAACACAGCAGCCTGTACGACCACATGCGGTAGGGTACCCACAGAAACAGCCTAGCGTGGAAGAAGGCCTGAGGTGATGAGGGCGGTTGGGTATAAAGAGGACGGGGCCCAGGAGGATGCCACCAGAGACGGAGATTTTTGGTCAGCACCAGCCTCCCAGACTTGTCTCTGGTAAAAAGAGCCTTGCTGACCCACAAATGCTGCTCTTTTGGCAGGGTCTGCTTCCAGCCTTCGGGCAGAAGCAGCTATAAAGGGAAAAGAGAGGGAAATCATGTTGGTCTATCTTTTCTGCTACTCATGCTGACAAACCCATTGAGCGTCTGACTTACTTCTTCAGCCGGCAGAGGCTGCCTTTCTCTCACAGCAGAGGGCAGGGGATCCGGCTGACCAGACGTTTCAGGCTCTGCCTCGGCGGGCGGTTGAGGTTCAGGCTGACGGGGCGGCTGAGTCACATCAGCTGCATGGCATAAAATGAAAAAGGAAATGAGATGCATAGAAGCAGCACCATTACAATCTATCAAAGTAGTCCCCATACCAGTGTTAATTACCAGTGTATATGATTAATTGTGATTACTGTAACTACTAACGCGAATTAGTACTACTATTAAGCTTTAGTAACATGTTAAGATTAGCGTTTGCAGCAGTGGCCATCTTTTTAGTGATTGAAAAGGATGCGACGGCAGAAAGATGATGACAAATAGAAGGGTGTGACAATAAAAAGACAGATCCTCAAAGCTGAGGAGAAAAAAAAATGGCAGCGGCGGTGGGGGAAAAATCCACAAAGTGCAACAAAGTAAGCCGGCGTGAATAAAATGTGTTACACCTCATACCTTACGGTTTTCAAAACATCCATCTAAAGGCTGATAATACATAACAAAATAGGTTACACAATGTACAAAACACAGAATACTTACATTAAACCATAACTTTAAACTTGCTAAAACATTGTAACACTCACCCAGAACATCTACATGCGACACTGCGGCAAGTAGGTCTTCATCTCTGCGGCCTCAGCTAATATATGTACATAGTGTTAACAATGAGCAGTCTGCAAAATCATTAATCGTATCATTATTCAGCTCAAGTCACCGTTGATCTTCAATAACAAATCTCAAGAAAATCAATAAGACACAAAGTTCACAGGTATTCATGCCTGGAGGTGCTGATTGCTGCAACGTCTCAGCATCTCTTCTCCTGAGGTACCTCTGGAGAGAATCCATTTTGGTACCAGGCCTCGCCGTCTGCCTCCTCACCCACTTCACGAACCTGAAATGGAAAAAAACACAGACACAGTATTGGTTAGGACTCACGCTACACATTGTTTATTTTTTGCATGTTTCTATTAGAGATGTAAACCCATATCCTTTGCTGTCCTTGTCCATGGCTTCGTACAAGGCTTTGAAGGAAATCCCAGCAAATTTACCAAAGCCCACCAGCACCTGGTCCTCCTGCTCCGGGGTGCCGTGGCCCACCCTTACCCTACGCTCTGCGATGGAAACCATCACCTCAGGGAAAAGGCCAGCATAGCGAAGGAGGGCATCCTTGTTTCCCATCACAGCTGTCTGAGTCGTGACGCCGGCGTCGCGCTCCCGCTGGTGTACGGCCAGCACCATCGCTTAATAGCCAACATCGTTGGAGAGCAGTCATTTAAAAGTGTGCCCTCGGTACTGGCCGAACTGCAGGGCACACTCACTCAAAACAAGCTGCGTGTTGGAGGTGTCACCTCCTTCCGCTGCCACACGGGAGGCGGCCTCCTCCTTAACCCTGGACGCTGGCCACGAACGTCCCGGGGTTGGATTTTTTCTGTAGGCAGTGGCAATAGCCGCTGCCTCGGGAGAGGGCTTTAGAGTGAGCTCACCCGTGAGCTCCCAACGAAAATTAGGCCTGAAGTCCATCTTCTGCAAGGACAAAAAAGCAGGAAAATATACTAAGACACCCCCCCTCGGGATAATGATTTGCGGTTTTCGTTTGGGAAAATTAACCGAAATGAGCATCCCTAATAGCTAGCAAATACAAGTAAGTTAATGTTAATGCAGCTTAAACATCCTGCCATAGTAGAAAATCACTCAAAATCGATCATCTAATCCAGGGGTCTTCAACTAAAACAGCTCGAGGTCCAGTAATGAACCCTACGCACCAGCCGAGGTCCAGACAATTATATATAAAAAACTATTTATGTTTTGTTTTGTTTTTCGCGAGACCAGGGTATCTGCAGCATATTTTATCTTAAATTCTACACATTTAAATACTTTTTTAAAGACCTGAACAAAATTTAATAAATAAATAAATTATTAAAATGACTGTAAAAAGCATGATTTACAATTGAGATGCAGATTTCACAAAACAAAAAATATTTCTTAAATTAAAAAAATTCACATTCCAGCCTTCAAGAGTCAAAAGTATCAATTCTTATATTAATTTAAACAATTATTGTCAATCAAGTATTATATTAATTAACATATATTTTATTGCCTTAATTGTTTAAATTTGTATAACACATGATCTTGTCGATCCATCAGATAACATTTACAATTCTACGTGTTTGGTGCTTAAAACCATGGACTGATTTGTTTACATTGGTCTTTTTGACAACAGTAGACGTACGAGCTGATTAAAAATGTCAGTTCATTCTCTTCCAGCAGGAGGCGCTATCAGAATGATACACAAAGCAGCGCCGCAGATGACTTTGAAACGCGCAGCGCTCATATTTATTCAATGGATAACTTTATAAAGTTCCATCGCAATTCTTGCCTTTTAGTCCCCACATTTAAGACCACCTGAAATAATTAAGTCTTTCTTAACCCCTAATAACACTACAGTCATCAAGAAAAATGAAGAGCTTTATTTCAAGAACTGACTTTCAAAAACCCTTAGCCTACACAAAATACGTTTCTTTTTATTTTGCAGAAGAGAAATATTAGGGAAGTAAATTAATATCAGCATATGAAGTATATTTGTCTATCATTGTATCTTAGAGAATGTGCACATTAGATGCTGAAAGCGATGTTTTTACTTTCACTTTAATATATGCAGTTTTCACGTTGCTTGTGTGATATCCATTGGCTCACCGTCGTGGTTTAAAATATAAATATGTATAAAAATACAGTATAAAAAGATATATTTACAATATTTTGCGACGTAACCCCAAAATAATGCATTTTCCATCAACATTTTTCACTCACTGAAAGCTACATCTGTCTGCCGATCTCTCTGCTCTCCTCACTGCACGGAAGATTGCACCCAAACGCCTAGTGTGCTTGATATAAATATATTTATTAGAAATAGCGTTTGGCATTTTTTTTTTATTATTATTATGTCAAAAGCTTTCACGGTCCGCATGGACGCATCTTGCGGTCCGGAATCATACTTCGCCATCCGCCATTTGCGAACGGTCGCAAATACGTGACATAGGTCACATTTTCAGGTCGAAAAATCCGGAATTCCGGATTAATCCGGAAAAATCACATCCCTGATAAAGAGAGAACATTGTCAGAAATTTGTAGCTGTTATGTGGCTCAGGTTATTGTTTTGAAATAAAGGTGTAATGTCATGTGCATGTATGTAAAATGTACATCAAGGTCATCGTAACAGCAGGGTGTGAAGATGACCTGACTGTGACCTGTCTTTGAAAGGCAACACACATGTGTTAACAGCAGGGTTTGACAATGACCTCTCAGTGGGGGGGTGGATAAAAGGGCCTTTCAAGTCCCTAAAAGACAGGTCACAGGCAGGTCATTTTCACACCCTGCTGCTAACATATATAAAAAAATAAAAAAAAAAACAGTAATCACAAAACTACCACTGCTTTTACCACAGTAATCATGTATAAGTCGTGAAAACACCTGTACACGAGCCTGGCTGCTGTCACAGTACTGTACTTTTGTCTGGCCATTAAAAACACACAGTAATCACAAAACTTTTACTACAGTAAACACGCATATCTCGTGCAGACACCTGTACACGAGCCCGGAATGACGGAAAGCATAAGCCCTTACGGTGCGTTCACACTGTCACGTAGCGAGCTGGGCGAAGCGAGCGTTTTCAATTCATTCATGTGGAAGTTGAGCGTAAACGGTCGCGTGGTGCATTTTGGGATTGGAAGCGTTGCGGAGAAAGCGTTGAGAGCGGCTGAGAGCGTCAAAAGGTTGGGCATTCCTCAACTTTATGCAAATTTCGAGCGCAAAACGCCGGCGACAACCAATCGCTGTGAAGAGTAGGCAAGGCAAGATTATGACGCGTGTTTCTGAAACTGGTGGATTACTGAGCTGAAATCACATATTATTGAAAAAGTCAAGCAAATGTAAATGTACTTTGCATGTTTTCATTATATGCTACAGTTTAGTTTTCGAACCGCCGTTAAAAGAAGACAATGGAACATAAATAGGGTGTGAACATTGTTTTTCAGAGGTGTGCTCAGCCCTAAATTAGACACTCCCCAAAGCAGTGGCGTTGTAGCGTTGCTAGCGGCACTGAGCGTGGATTTGACGCTGTAGTGTGATCGCGGCCTTACCGTGTCGGACGCAAAAGCGGACAAATGAAAATCTGAAAGATGACAAGGACGATGAAAGATACAGCGTGTCGCTGTCAAAGCACTGTACAGTACTAACATCACGTCGCCCGCTTCGCAAGAGGCGCTCTTTCGGAGATCCCGCTCCCCGGCCAATCGGAAAAAGTGGAAACCGCCAATGGCACGCTGTGAGTCATGCCCAAACCGAGAGGAGCTAAAATGGAACCGCGCGAGATAGTATGTTGAAAGCACATTTTAGTTCATCTTCATGGTGTCTCAAAATAGCACAGTTGAGGTCACTTATGGCGCTTTTCCACTACACAGTACCAGCTCGCCTCGGCTCTGTTTGGTTTTCCACTGTGTAAAAGTTGTACCTGTACCTCCACAATAGTACCTGGTTGTCATAGCGACGCTGCAGGAAACTGCCGTGACGTAATCTTCTACGCGACACACACCCGCTGTCTGCACCTCCTCGTTTGACCACGGCGTATTCTTCCGAGTTGCCATAATATGTAATGGATTGGATATGTCACGCAATCTCTGGTCAAACTTTTTAAAAATGGCGGGGTTATTCTGGATACTATTGCTGGGCGCGTGCAATGATGACGCAGTGAATAGTGACGATTCTCTCTGACCAATCAGCAGTCTGCTGTGTTTTCACGTCACATTTTAGTATAGCCTCAGCTCGCTTGGAACCTCGCCGGAGGTAGGGCTGTTCGATTCCGAAAATTTTGGAATCGATTCCGATTCCGATTCCTGGTTCTGGAATCGATTGGATTCGATTACAGAATCGATTCCTCACTGTTGTTTCGATTCTTTTTCGATTCTTGTTTTTTAGATTGGAGGAAGCTAATTTCGCAATAAATTGAGGATGTAAAGGTCGTATAAAGTTACCTTCTCATAATATGAAG
>NC_133375.1:1751403-1779972 GCF_049309525.1 Garra rufa | reverse complement strand
TTCAAAAAAAATATTACAAAATCAAACAAATGTTATAGCACAGAAGGCACACATTTGACAACAATAATAACCACACATTACTCACCTAACTAAATTAGGTTAAACCTATGCAGTTAATCCTGAGGCATGTTTTGTTCTCATACTCTTTAAGGAAAATGTCCATATCAATATCATCCTTAAATTCAAAGTGAAACACGAAGGACTCTTTGGCCAGCAGACTCTCATCATTTGTTTCTGCAGTTCTAAAAGTTCATTATGTTGCTGCACATGAAATATAACGCGGATAACATTAAATATATATATATATTTATCAGGTAACACATTGATTATTTATTTATTTATTTATTTATTTTTATTTTTTTTTTTTTTTATTGCCAACAAATATACTATTTACAGGTGATACATCAAAGGCCAACAAAACATACATGACTGTAAACATGATTTGTGTGTGCATGTGAGTGTGCGTGTAAGTGGTAATTATAACTGTGTCGAGGTTGGAACACAAGGGAACATGTAGAAAAGTACCACAGACATAATAAAAAAAATAATAAAAATGATGATAGTAGTATTAACAAAAATTAGAGGATGGAGGGTGTGAATGGTACTCAGTGGTCAGGGTGAGGAAGATGATAAATGGCAGTAATAATAATATTAATAATAATAGTAATGATAATAATAATAATAATAACATTTTAAATGAACTACTTTAATCAAGAATGAGGGGAGGTTTGAGGATCAAGAAGAGGGCAATTCTATTAATATAGTAATTTAGTAATATATAGGATATATAAATAGAATATCTATAAAATAAAAATAAGGTATTCCTTATTATTATAAATATATATATATATATATATATATATATATATATATACATATTACAAAAAAAAAAAAAAAAAAAAAAAAAAAAAACACTATTGAGTTATTACACAGCTGCCCAGTTAATCCCCTGCTCACGTCACCCGGACGGCCATCTAGTAGGGGTGCCGTGGAGGCACAGGGCCCTAACTCCCACCCCCGGGCCACCACGCACACATGTCCAGCTTACCCTATTTGTTTGTACTTTTATTTTTTAATATTTAACCCTTTTTATTTGTGATAGATGAATGTTCAACTAATGTGAGATGCATTAAAAGAAAAGTGTGACGTGCAGCGTGGGACTATCCCTGTGCAGTCACACTTACCCTATGTGTAATTTTTTTTTTTTTTTTTTTTTTTTCTCTTCATGATGTATATGTATGTGTATGTCAACTAATGTATAAAGCATTAAAAAGCCAGACATGTAGTGCTATCATTGATTATTTATAACTCAAACCCCTTTCTCCACCCGTCCGTTGATCGCGCATATCCGCCATGTATGTAGTTTTTTTTTACACTTTTTATGCGTGTTTGTAGTTCTAATCGAATCTTCGTTCACCGCGTAACGTGTTGTGGGTGCATTGATCCGTATGTCGTATTCTGAAGTTAAGTAGTAGACCACCCGGAAATCTCTGGAATATTTTATAAACATAATACGATTTGGGACATACTAATTCTATATGCGAATACTATTTAAAACGCATAGTTTGCGAATTGGGACCTGATTGGGCCGCAGCAGGAGACTCCGCCCACAACCGGCTGAGACTGCTGCTGCCGTGTGACTGCTGTGACTTATGGTTCTGCTGTTCTGCAATCAGTCATTGTTGGCCAAATTGGGGGCCAAATGCGGGTAAAAATCAGTTGTGGCGGCTAACGCTGTCGGTTTTAATTTCACATTTGCAGTGTCTTTTCATTTTTTAAATGATTTAAAATATCAGAATTCAACATTTAATGTTTAAAATATTAAAACATTATTTATGCATTAGTAGCTGCAGGTTAAAGCATTCCATGCCCCTCTGAACTGCTTTAACGTGTGTAAATACATCTAAATGCCACTTCATATGCAACTTCTTCAGAAATTAATTTTGTTGATACTGATTTTATTGTTTAGTAACAACCTAAATGTATTATTGTTATAAGTGTAATGTAAACTTTTAGAAAAAAAGGTAAATATAGACTTTATAAAGGAACAAATGCTCATAAAAAGTAAAAATCAATTTAAACTTTTAAAAAGATTAATTTCTGTCACTGCTGTGAACTGACCACACAGAATATGAAGAATATCACTTAAGGAGTCAGCTATCTATGGTAGTCCTTAAGATATCAGCAAAGTAACACACTCAGCAAAATATTGTCTAATTATTTTTATTGATAAAATCCCAGAAAATATTGAGATGATATTTTTTTTGTCAATATCGCACACCCCTCGTACTGACACAAAATTATTGGCAACAGTCGCTTTGTCACGTCCAGTGTAGACAGCCTCAAGCAGTTGCTTTATTTTGTTTGTTTTTTGGCTAGTAGAAGTTATGAACGGCTGGTAACCAAAACATTTTGTAGCCAAATTGGGAGGTGAGTGAAAAAGTTAAATTAATCCCTGCACACAGCATATCATTTTCAACGAATACGGGAAAGATTCAAGACAGACAGGAGAGATTGGAAACAGATTGTAAAATGTTTGTGTCTATATGTCTAGATGGGGCCTGTAGGTGTCACTGTGCACCCAGTTTTTGCAGTTGTGCAGATGTCACTTAAATGTGACAATAGTGACATTAAAAATGTGTGTGAAAATCAAGCTTGTGCTGTGCTTTTGTGCAATGATTTCACAATTAAAAAAAATGCACTGCATGATCAAACATTTAGGTGAGATAAATATATATTCTTGAAAAATGTCTAAAAATGCTCAGCTCCACCCTCCAAAAAAACTGATTAAATGCCTAAAAATCTTGATTGGAGTTTCACTATAAATAATTCTAGATGATAAAAAAAGGCTTTAAAAAGATTAGCAGATACTGCTTCCTGTGATCGCCAATCGGTGATCAGCCTCAAAAATCCTGACCGGAGCACCCTATAGTCTCTACTAATGAGCTGATCATCTGAATCAGGTGTGTTTGATTAAGGAGACATGGAAAACATTTAGGGTGCTTCTCAATATCCCTCCTCGTTTCCTCGCTCCTCTGTCAGGGCTCTAGACTAACTTTTTGCACTGGTGCGCCTAACTTTTTTTCTTAGGTGCACCAGCACAAAAGTTAGGTGCACCCAAATTTTCGACACCATCGCATTTAACATCTCAGTTTTACAAGTTCACTTTTTTTTTAGGTGCTGTCCATATAGGCAATATTCACTTGTAAATGATTAACTAACAATCTGGTCAACTCTAGAGTAATTTGAACGGGAGCGGGCGGTAACAATATCCCGTTCCCGACGTCTTTTCTGAACAGCAAATCTGCGCTTTACTCATTTCTATCGAGCACCTGTAGGCTACAGCCTGCGCTCAAAACTGTTATGCACTCATGGACCAGTGCTTTCTGCGTCATGCATTTTATTGGCAAGGTCTCATAGGCGCGGGAAGTGGGGATACTGATGGTGTTTTTTCTGTGGGCAACTGTTTATCAGTTTATCAGCGTTACTCCAAAGCGCAAAGCCACGTTTGGAGTGCCAAAATCTTCATAAGGTTATGCTGACTGATTTTTCGCAAACAGTGTGGTTGTTAACTCCTGACCCGAGCCCGTCTTTTTCCCCTTTGCCAAAACAACTCATACTACTGTTTTGGCAATTAAAATAGTTCAGTTTTGCATGTAATGGAAAAGTGGTTATAATTTTGTTTCTTTTTTATTAAGTTAATTTAGGAAAAAATGTTTAGAGCATTTTTTGTTCGTTAAACGTAAGCTTTTTGTTTCTTAAAATAACGACCAAGCGGCCGGCGGCAGACAGTGAGTTAACCTACTCTATGTTTGAATTTGCCTTCTCATTGGCTAAAATAAAATCTATATAGTTTTAAATAATATATATAAATAATAATATATATAAATGTGCGCTATTAGGCGCATATCCAATCGTTTGTGCGGAGAGTGGAAGCTAAAATGCCTTTTTAGGACAAGGAGGCGTAAGCGCGATCAGTTACATTTTTTTCAGTGGAAACTATTTAACCGTTATTTTTTGTCAGACATGATAAATATATATGTACATAGCTTTAAATTAGTACTTAACAAAATAAAACAAATCGAAAACAAAAACCTTTTTATTATGTAGGCTAGCTAATCCGTAAAAATGCATTTCTCTCTAAAGGCGCGTCCAATGAGGAGATGGATGAGGAGGATCGTTAACTTCATCATCACTGACTCAGAAAACACTAGTTTATTAATAAATAATTAAAATATCTCCTTACTATTTCACAGTCATGGTAATTACTTTTGCCGGTGCTTTGTGGCAAGCTTTAGCCTACTGCATGCACTTGAACGCAGAACCCTTCCGAATGCGCTGAAAGTGCGCTCAATGCTGCTGACAGGACCGTCCAATCCGCTCTTGATCATGTTCATGGTAGCCTGGTCTGGTGTTTCCACCAGCGCTGCATTTTTTTTTTTATCACCATTGAATGTCTAAAATACTATTTTAGCCCGCATTTGACCTATGACGGGCTGAAATGCAGGGCTATAATACGTTTTAAAAGCGGAACATGGAAATATACTGCGAAAAGTTATCTAGTCGGTATTGTTTCCTAATGGTTAAATGTGAGATTCTGGAAACGAGAACTACATTTTAGCGGGAATGGTCGGGTCGGGAAGAAAATTATTCTAAGCGGGCAGCGGGTGAACAAAGCGTGAATATATAGTGGGAGCGGGTGGGTGCGGAATAAAACCTCGCGGGAAGCAGTCCAGCGCAGACCTCTAATTTGAAGCACAATTCTACAAGAAAGGTAACTTACTGAAAAAGTGTTGGTGCTTCACTGAGCTGAAATTTAAACTTAAAATTTCTCGGACTCTGGTTTGGACTGATATGCTGATCAGGTCAGTCGCACATGGTGCTCCTAAATATTTTTTCATAGTCCACGTAGTATATTTTTTTGCCCTCGAACGGCTGGTCGCACCAGTGCGACCTCAGATTTTTTTTAGTTGCACCATTGACAAATTAGGTCGCATGTGCGACTAAATTGGTCGCACTCTAGAGCCCTGTCCGTCCTCCATCCTATGACCCGGAAACCGATCGAGTTCAGCCATCTTGTAGGACATCTCAATTCTCTAATTGCACCGTGAGGAGGCATGCATTCCCAGCGAGGATCATGGAGTGAGGAGGCTTCCTGAGGAGTCTTAAGCGAGGATACACAGGTGTATCATATGCGGATGTGTTTTATCGACTAAATGTGACACACTCCTCCCCCTTCAGATCTGTCATAATATTTTACATTTATATTTTACCTTTGCAGTGTAAATAATGTCATATTTAAACAGGGCATCTTGCTTTGTTAATAATTATTATGAATGCCTTAAATAACGAACTTTAACAACATATGGGCAGATCCCTTTAGCGCAGCTGATGATGCTCTGAAGTGATGCTTGAGTGGTCAAGAATATTCCAATGTTCCTCCTTTGATTCCTCCATCCTCATTTCCTTTCCTTAAATCCTTCCCTCGTATCTTAGGGGGGTGGAGCTAAGACGCGAGGAAAGGAAGCAAGGAAAGCAAACGAGGATGCAAAAATAAGAAATGAAAAGCACCTATGGTTTTGAGGGGCCTCCAGGAACATGGTTGGGGAACCACTGCTCTAATGGTTAGCCAAAATCTGCAGCAGAAAAAAACAGATCCACACGATTTCTCTTTTTCCCCATACATCTGCTGCTGCCTAAAGGCTGGAGGCAGACCCTGCCCGAAGAGTAGCATCGGTGGGTCAGCAAGGCTCTTTTCTACAGAGACAATTCGGGTAGGTGCAGACCAAAAACTTGCGTCTCTGGGCCTGTCTTCTGTATTTCCAGCCTCCTTCCTCACCTGGTGCCTTCTATCATGCCAGGCTGCTCCTGTGAGTCCATTACTGCTTGTGGGCATACAGGATGCTCTGCTCACAGACCAACTATCGCCGTTTTGGGTTCCCACAATAGAGAAGACCATCAGGAGGAATGTCAGCAGCTGGTACTTCATGGCTACACAGTACCTGGAAAAAAGCTGGCAGCCTGGTCACAAGATATTCTTAACCAGTTAGATCCTGTCCACAGGAAAATGTTTCATGTGGTGTTGATCTACAGGTTGGCACACAGTTTTTTAAAGGTTTGAACATGAGAATATGTCTTTCATGCTCATTAGTCTGATATTGTGCTGTCACTGTGGCATGTTTTTTTATTGCGCAGGCGCAGGAGATTGTGAGGTGGATGCGGGGGGCGCTCATTGGGGAACAGTGTGGCTTGCCCAGACAACCCATTATCTCTCTGTGCTTGGGAGGTTCCCAGGCTATGCCACAGACTCTAGCAGACTTGCTGCCTCAGAAGACGCTTGTGCTTTGTCTGGCGTGGCTGCTGTCAGTTTATTCTAAAAAGACGTATCGACACAGCTTCCAGAACTAAAGGCCAGGGTGACCTCTATCTATTGAACCATCCTAAAATGGATTCTACAAAAAAGGTAAGAAGACAAATGCTCGTAACATCACTATTTGTAGAGATAGGTGTGTAGGCTATGTCTGATTAATCTTGACACATTTGAGAACAGCATCTTCATTTCATAGTGTTTTCAAACGTTTTCCAAAAGTTGCTTAAACACACTGAAATGTTGCAAAATGCTTATAACATAACACTTCACATGCAAAACATAAATGCTAATGGGAGAAAGAATATAAAAAGTTATTTATTTAGCATGTTTCTTTTTTTATTTCTTTTTTTTTTTTTTACTGTAAACCATCAGGTCTTTCCATATTAATACTTCTTTTCATTTTATTTTAGGTCAGTAAGAAACTGGCTGGTGAGGGTGAGCATGGTTGACAGATGTGGGAAATGAGTTTGGGCAGGTCCTCATGTGTGTCTGAGGCAGAGGGTGATGGCCTGCTTCCCTTGTGCTCTAGCCACCCGCTTTCTGGCCCCTTCATGAAACGCTTTACTGCTTGCATGTTCGAATGGGATGCTTCAGATGTGGAGAGGCTGAAGGAGCCCAGGTAAAAAAAAAAAGTGCACTAAAATACACTTTATTTAAGCATACTATACTTTTCAGTAATGTACTAAAAGTGCTCTATTTTCGCACACTAATTTTGTACTTATTGTACTAAAAAATAGTATTAAGTATATGTTAAGATAAACTTAATACCATCTAAGTGTACTCAATTGTGCTATTTTGAGACACCATGAAATTGAACTCAAATGTGCTTTTAACATGCTATATCTGTATTTAAAAATATATATTTAGTTACAACTAGAAATACATTTGAACCCTACTTTTAAACTTTTGTAAATATATTTATGACTTATTTAAAGTATAATAGTAATATATTAAAAGAATATACAAATTGTGAAAAAAAGTGTGCTAAAATACAATTTAACTTAAGTACACATAGTGCACTTCCCTAATGTCCTTAAGTGCTCTATTTTCGCGCACTAATTTTGTACTTAATGTACTAAAAGTTATTCTTTAGTACTACTTAAGATAAACTTAAGATCATCTAATGGCGCTTTTCCACTACACAGTACCAGCTCGCCTCGGCTCGGCTCTGTTTGGTTTTCCACTGTGTAAAAGTTGTACCTGTACCGGCTTCCAGGTACTTTTTTCCGTACCACCTCCGGCGAGGTTCCAAGCGAGCTGAGGCGATACTAAAATGTGACGTGAAAACACAGCAGACTGCTGATTGGTCAGAGAGAATCGTCACTATTCACTGCGTCATCATTGCACGCGCCAACAATAGTATCCAGAATAACCCCGCCATTTTTAAAAAGTAGAATATCTTTAGAAATAGCGAAATATCTGTTATAACCAAGGCAATATTACTAGGTATAGAGAGCTACAGAAACAAGTTAAGAAGGAACTTAAGCTTGCTAAATGTAGCTATAAAGAGAAAGTGCAGACAATGCTTTGTTCCAACAATTCCCGTTCAGCCTGGGATGGGGTAAAAACAATGATGGGAATTCAGTCGAGGAGGGCCCCAATCTCCCTTGGCAACAAGTCTGACTATGAACTTTCAAATGAATTGAACAGTTTTTATAACCGTTTTAATATTCATGATTTTAGTAAAGAACAGACCTCCTTTAAGGTTGTGACACCGGTGCAGAGCCCTATACATATCAATAAGATCATGGTTGAGAGGATTTTCAGGGACACAAAGGGTAGGAAAAGCCCAGGCCCTGATGGCATCGGTGGCCGCATCCTTAAGAACTGTGCAAATCAGCTGGCAGATATTTTCTCTTTTATTTTTAATTGTTCACTTAACCTCCATAAGGTCCCTTGCTTATGGAAAGATTCAATAATTGTTCCAGTGCCAAAAGTCAGTGCTCCCAAACAGCTAAATGACTATAGACCTGTTGCACTTACTTCGTTAGTTATGAAGTCTTTTGAAAGGATTGTGAAAAACGCTCTGTTAAATACTGTAAGAGCGAATCTGGACCCACTCCAATTCGCATATAGGTCAGGTAGGGGGGTTGATGATGCACTATGCACTTTATTGAATATGGTATATGCCCATTTAGAGGGGGCTAAGACGTTTGTACGTCTTATTTTTATTGACTTTTCTTCTGCTTTTAATTGTATTCAGCCACATATTTTAGCGGAACGGTTAAAAAGCACACATAACATTGACCCGGGTATTTTATGCTGGTTGATGGATTTTTTAACTGTCAGATCCCAACGTGTGAAGGTTAATGATGTTTTATCTGATGCTCTTATCTCTTCTACTGGCTCACCACAGGGTTGTGTCCTTTCACCTCTTTTATTTGTTTTATATACTAATATGTGCCAAAGTCAACATTTACGACGACATGTTGTTAAGTTTGCTGATGACTCTGTCATTGTGTCTCTTTTAAATTCAGATGATCAGGATCACGGCCCTGTGATGTCAGATTTTATTAGTTGGTGCAACTCATCTTTTTTAGATATTAATGTTAGTAAGACTAAAGAGATGATTATTGATTTTAGGAAGGGACACAATGTCATTTCCCCTGTTTTTATAAATGGTCAGGTTGTGGAGACTGTTCAGAATTACAAATATCTTGGGACTGTGATTGACAGCAAACTTACATTTGAGCATCAGGTCGACAATTTGTGCAAGAAAGCCCACCAACGTATGCATTTTTTTCGGAAATGTAGACATTTTAATGTGGACAGTACTTTTATGAAGATGTTTTATAGTTGTTTTATTGAATCTGTTGTTACTTTTTCTTTTATTTGCTGGTATGGGTCTTTATCTCTGAAGAACAAGAACCGTCTCCAACGCATTGTAAATGAATGTAGCAAGATTGCTGGGGTTACTCTAGCTAACATTCCCTTCCTGTACAAGAATAGAGCACTCAGAAAAGCCCGGTCGATTTTGGATGATTCCAGTCATCCCTTGTGTTCAGAGTTTGCACTGCTTCCGTCTGGTCGTAGATTTGTGTCTAAGAGATGTAAGACAAATAGATACAAGAACTCTTTTATACCCATTGTGACCAGTTTTTTAAACACTTTATCTTGATTGTTTGATATTCACTTATTATTCTATACTGTTTTTTTTTTTTTTTTTTTTTTTTTTTTTTTTTAAATACTCTGTTGTTGTGTTATTGTTATGTTTATGTTACTTGTATTACTCTCTCTGCTGGCTGCATAAAAAATTGCCCCTCGGGGATAATAAAGAATACCTTACCTTATGGCAACTCGGAAGAATACGCCGTGGTCAAACGAGGAGGTGCAGACAGCGGGTGTGTGTCGCGTAGAAGATTACGTCACGGCAGTTTCCTGCAGCGTCGCTATGACAACCAGGTACTATTGTGGAGGTACAGGTACAACTTTTACACAGTGGAAAACCAAACAGAGCCGAGGCGAGCTGGTACTGTGTAGTGGAAAAGCGCCATAAGTGACCTCAACTGTGCTATTTTGAGACACCATGAAGATGAACTAAAATGTGCTTTCAACATACTATCTCGCGCGGTTCCATTTTAGCTCCTCTCGGTTTGGGCATGACTCACAGCGTGCCATTGGCGGTTTCCACTTTTTCCGATTGGCCGGGGAGCGGGATCTCCGAAAGAGCGCCTCTCGCGAAGCGGGCGACGTGATGTTAGTACTGTACAGTGCTTTGACAGCGACACGCTGTATCTTTCATCGTCCTTGTCATCTTTCAGATTTTCATTTGTCCGCTTTTGCGTCCGACACGGTAAGGGCTTATGCTTTCCGTCATTCCGGGCTCGTGTACAGGTGTCTGCACGAGATATGCGTGTTTACTGTAGTAAAAGTTTTGTGATTACTGTGTGTTTTTAATGGCCAGACAAAAGTACAGTACTGTGACAGCAGCCAGGCTCGTGTACAGGTGTTTTCACGACTTATACATGATTACTGTGGTAAAAGCAGTGGTAGTTTTGTGATTACTGTTTTTTTTATTTTTTTATATATGTTAGCAGCAGGGTGTGAAAATGACCTGTCTTTTAGGGACTTGAAAGGCCCTTTTATCCACCCCCCCACTGAGAGGTCATTGTCAAACCCTGCTGTTAACACATGTGTGTTGCCTTTCAAAGACAGGTCACAGTCAGGTCATCTTCACACCCTGCTGTTACGATGACCTTGATATACATTTTACATACATGCACATGACATTACACCTTTATTTCAAAACAATAACCTGAGCCACATAACAGCTACAAATTTCTGACAATGTTCTCTCTTTATGTTTTGTGTCTTGCAGAAGATGGACTTCAGGCCTAATTTTCGTTGGCAGCTCACGGGTGAGCTCACTCTAAAGCCCTCTCCCGAGGCAGCGGCTATTGCCACTGCCTACAGAAAAAATCCAGCCCCGGGACGTTCGTGGCCAGCGTCCAGGGTTAAGGAGGAGGCCGCCTCCCGTGTGGCAGCGGAAGGAGGTGACACCTCCAACACGCAGCTTGTTTTGAGTGAGTGTGCCCTGCAGTTCGGCCAGTACCGAGGGCACACTTTTAAATGACTGCTCTCCAACGATGTTGGCTATTAAGCGATGGTGCTGGCCGTACACCAGCGGGAGCGCGACGCCGGCGTCACGACTCAGACAGCTGTGATGGGAAACAAGGATGCCCTCCTTCGCTATGCTGGCCTTTTCCCTGAGGTGATGGTTTCCATCGCAGAGCGTAGGGTAAGGGTGGGCCACGGCACCCCGGAGCAGGAGGACCAGGTGCTGGTGGGCTTTGGTAAATTTGCTGGGATTTCCTTCAAAGCCTTGTACGAAGCCATGGACAAGGACAGCAAAGGATATGGGTTTACATCTCTAATAGAAACATGCAAAAAATAAACAATGTGTAGCGTGAGTCCTAACCAATACTGTGTCTGTGTTTTTTTCCATTTCAGGTTCGTGAAGTGGGTGAGGAGGCAGACGGCGAGGCCTGGTACCAAAATGGATTCTCTCCAGAGGTACCTCAGGAGAAGAGATGCTGAGACGTTGCAGCAATCAGCACCTCCAGGCATGAATACCTGTTTACTTTGTGTCTTATTGATTTTCTTGTGATTTGTTATTGAAGATCAACGGTGACTTGAGCTGAATAATGATACGATTAATGATTTTGCAGACTGCTCATTGTTAACACCATTTACATATATTAGCAGAGGCCGCAGAGATGAAGACCTACTTGCCGCAGTGTCGCATGTAGATGTTCTGGGTGAGTGTTACAATGTTTTAGCAAGTTTAAAGTTATGGTTTAATGTAAGTATTCTGTGTTTTGTACATTGTGTAACCTATTTTGTTATGTATTATCAGCCTTTAGATGGATGTTTTGAAAACCGTAAGGTATGAGGTGTAACACATTTTATTCACGCCGGCTTACTTTGTTGCACTTTGTGGATTTTTCCCCCACCGCCGCTGCCATTTTTTTTTCTCCTCAGCTTTGAGGATCTGTCTTTTTATTGTCACACCCTTCTATTTGTCATCATCTTTCTGCCGTCGCATCCTTTTCAATCACTAAAAAGATGGCCACTGCTGCAAACGCTAATCTTAACATGTTACTAAAGCTTAATAGTAGTACTAATTCGCGTTAGTAGTTACAGTAATCACAATTAATCATATACACTGGTAATTAACACTGGTATGGGGACTACTTTGATAGATTGTAATGGTGCTGCTTCTATGCATCTCATTTCCTTTTTCATTTTATGCCATGCAGCTGATGTGACTCAGCCGCCCCGTCAGCCTGAACCTCAACCGCCCGCCGAGGCAGAGCCTGAAACGTCTGGTCAGCCGGATCCCCTGCCCTCTGCTGTGAGAGAAAGGCAGCCTCTGCCGGCTGAAGAAGTAAGTCAGACGCTAATTGGGTTTGTCAGCATGAGTAGCAGAAAAGATAGACCAACATGATTTCCCTCTCTTTTCCCTTTATAGCTGCTTCTGCCCGAAGGCTGGAAGCAGACCCTGCCAAAAGAGCAGCATTTGTGGGTCAGCAAGGCTCTTTTTACCAGAGACAAGTCTGGGAGGCTGGTGCTGACCAAAAATCTCCGTCTCTGGTGGCATCCTCCTGGGCCCCGTCCTCTTTATACCCAACCGCCCTCATCACCTCAGGCCTTCTTCCACGCTAGGCTGTTTCTGTGGGTACCCTACCGCATGTGGTCGTACAGGCTGCTGTGTTCACAGCCCAACTGTCGCCGTCTCTGCATCCAGCTGACTGTCAGCGGGATGTACAAGACGGTCAGGAAGGTCCTAGATGTCGGCAGCTGGTATTATATGGTGACGGAGTACCTGGAATGCCGGTCCTGCAAGAAAAAGCTGGGAGCCTGGTCCCAGGACATCCTGAACCAGCTTGATCCTGTCCACAGGGATCTTTTTCCAGCTGTGTTGACATACAGGTTGGTGCAGTACTTATTTTATGGAGGTTTGAACAAGAAAAAATGCCCTTTGTGCTCTGATATTATATATGGCCTTTATTTCTTTATCGTGTAGGCTGTCCTGTGTTAAGCAGGTTGTGATGTGGATGCAGGGACGTACCCTGGGGAACAGTGCCACTGCTGTCTACAGGATCCTGTGCCACAGTCACAAGCAGCGTTGGGTTGCCAAGACGTCCCATTACTTTTCTGTGCTCGGAAAGTTCCTGGATCATGTCGTGGACCCCAAAGTTCTCGACGCCCAGCTGCCCAAGATGATGCCTGTGCCTTGTCCGGCATGGCTGCTGTCAGTATATGCCAAGGATGTACTGACACGGCTTCCAGAGTTGAAGGCTACGGTGACCTCCATCTATGGATCCATCCTGAAGATGGTCTCCACAAAAAAGGTAGGAAGACACACACTCACGACATTACTACACAATGTGTAGTCTGAAATGCAGTTGCCCTTGCATCACAATGTGACCTGGGGCCTCATGTATATAACTTTGCGTAGATTTCATCCTTAAAGTGTGCGTATGCACATAAGGCAGATATTTTTTCAGATTTATAAAACCGTACGTACGCCAGAACCTGCGCAAGGTTCACTTTATAAATCACAATTATGTGAATATTGTGCGCAGGTGCACATGCTTATAACTTACCCCAATCTCCTCCCGAAATAACCATATTTGGAGGTTATTTTGAATATGTATGATCTCCCTGCATATTAATACGACCGATAATTGTCATTGATCTGTTTGGCTAAAAATGGAAGAACAGAAACAAAAAGCAAAAAAAAGAAACTTCACCGACTGCGAGATGGAGGTACTGCTGTCTGAGGTGGAGGGCCGAAAAAGGTTTTATTTGGTGGGCTCTCTGCGGGCATTTCAAATAAAAGAAAGATATTAGAATGGGAGCAAGTAACAGAAGCAGTCAATGCTGTTACCTCGGTGCCTCGCACAGTCCAAGAGACAAAAAAAAATGGTCTGATTTAAAAATAGTTCTTAAAAAAAGAATATGTGCACACAGGCGCAGTGTCGTAACAACTGGTGGTGGTCAAGGAATCACTGACCTCTCAGCCTTTGATGCAAGGGTGGGTGCGATTATAGGGGAAACAGGATTAAGTGGAGTTCTTCCAGAATTCCAAGGTGATACGGATGTGATTTGCGGTGACGATGGTAAATAATTGATTTATCTACACATTATATAAGTTTTTGTCTGTTTAAAATTCTGCTTTTTTATTGTGGATAATTTAAATCAACCAATTCAAATTCAGTGGAAGTGTAAAGTCCTAAAATATCCAAGTGACAAATCAAGCAATAGATGCAGCTGCCCTTAAGATATACGTTTATTAAAATAGTCGATTTTCCTGTTTATTCATATGCTAAAAATGTAACAAAAGCAAGTCATCAAGTGCACATTTTATTTCACACATTTACAGATATGCAATACAACCTTTATTTAATTAAACGTTTTTTAATGATACTAGACAAGGGATGTAGGCTTAGATCCTATGTGCCACCGCCGCCGCCATCCTGTGTGCCAGCACCGGCATCTTGTGTGCCTCCACCAACCGGGTGAACCGATGGGCTGCCATTCTACGGGACTACCGAATGATCCGGGATGTAGTCCTGAGCAGTCCCGGAATCATGGGCTGGACAAAATTAAAGCTTTTCGAGCTAAATCAGCTTACCATCTCTCAGTGGTAGGTTCAGAATTAGCTGTTCACATTTGCGTTTTTATAGTGGAGTTCTACATACATATACTAATTGTTGTCTTCCCTGCACATAGGCACAACGCTCGAATAAAATGTCAAGAGAGGGAGGTCTTGCAGCAGGACATCGAGCTGTTTACTGCTCCCTTGGTGGCGTCTGAATCACTGCCACCTGTGTTGCAATGACTGCTGGAACCGGTGCGGCATGGACATCCGTCGTTTGAATTTGAAATTTGCCAGGATGCATCCGGACAAGCAACATGTCGTTCTCGAGGTGAGCCTCCTCCTGTTGCCGGACCTTCAACTCAGGCCATCCCAGCCCAGTTTCCCACCACACCTGCCTCGGCACCTGTACCTGCTGCAGCACACACACACACAACAGCCAACAACCGCACCTTTACCTGCAGCCCAGCCTGTGCCTTTTGTTATGCCTGTTGTTGCCGCCTCCACACCTGTTCCAGAACATTTTCATTTATTAATTTAGCCGACGCTTTAATCCAAACTTACAATTGGGAATACAACAGGTGATTCATCCTAAGGAGGCAGAACAACATAGGAAGTGCTCCAAAATACCATATATCAGGCGTTGTTAGAAGAGTGCAGGCTAGAAGGAGAAGATCAGGAAAGAGAGGAAAGACAGGCTAGACAGGGAGGATCAAGAAGAGAGGAGATTTTTTTTTTTTATTGAGTCACATAGTGTCGAAAAAGATGGGTTTTCAGCAGTCGCTTGAAAGCTGTTAAGGAGTCTGCATTCCGGATAGGGGTGGGAATTTCATTCCACCAGGCAGGGACAGTTAACGAGAATGTTCTGGACAGTGATTTAATACCTCTCTGTGGTGGTACAATGAGGCGTCTTTCACTAGAGGATCTCAGACTTCTGGAAGGAGTGTAGATGTGTAGTTGTGAATGGAGGTAGGCAGCTGATGATCCGGTGGCTGTCCTATATGCCAGCATCAATGTCTTGAATTTGATGCGTGCTGTAACCGGTAGCCAGTGCAGTGATATGAAGAGAGGTGTGACATGGGCCTTTTTGGGCTCATTGAAGACCAGACGTGCTGCTGCATTTTGAACTAGAAAAGAAACTGCCTAAGACCACAGTGTGGCGGTGGAAGAAATTAGCTGAGGCAGCCGCTGCAGCGGCAGCTCAAGGGTTGACCCCCCAAAAAAGACAAGCACCAGTATCTGTCAAATAGTATGATGTACTGACTGTACTTTCCTCCTTTTTCACCTCATAGATGCCTTCTTAATAAAGGTGGACCAGCTCAGTGGCCCAGTGCAAGCGTTTAGTGGAAGCCATCTGCCTGGCTCTCTGCCGCATTTACCCTGCTGGTCAGACCATTTCTGGAGTCCGAGTGAACCGAGGATCTGCCATCTTAAGGGGTTACAGGATGATCTGAGATGTAGTCCTCGGCACCCCCGGAATCATGGCCCAGACAAAACTACAGCTCAATGAGCTAAACCAGCTCACAATCTTCCAGTGGTAGGTTCAGGAATTAATTGTTCATGTTTTCATCTGTTTTCATATTCATAATTGTTTTTACACACATATACTAATTTCTGTACATAGGCACAATGACCGAATAAAGAGACAGGAGAAAGGTCTTGCAGCAGGACATTGAGCCTTTTACTGCTCCTTTGGCGGCCTCTGAACAACTCCCACCTGCACTGCCAGAAGCAATCCAGCATGGACATTCATCCATTGAGTTTGAAATGCCTTAGGATGCGTCCAGACAGGCAGCACCACATTCTCAAAGCCAGCCTCCATCAATCTTTTCCTCCTCCACTCAACCTCAAATCCCCCCCAGACTTTTTGTATAGCACAAACGAGACGGAGTGTGACACTTTTTTTTGAAAAGTAAAATGGGGAAA
This sequence comes from Garra rufa, assembly GCF_049309525.1. Taxonomy (NCBI): domain Eukaryota; kingdom Metazoa; phylum Chordata; class Actinopteri; order Cypriniformes; family Cyprinidae; genus Garra; species Garra rufa. Next base: position 1,763,572 of record NC_133375.1, on the reverse strand, counting down.
AAAAGTAATGTGTAAATAAAATACTAAATACAAATTGAAAAAAAAGTAAGATACCAGAATAACAGTATAACAGAATTGGCAAAGAAAAAAATAAATAAAATTGTTTAAAAGAAAAAATAGAAACCATATTTAAACAGTATAACAAAATTAAAAAAGATAAAGATTGATAAAATATTCAACCATAAACACCTTCATTCAATAAGAGCAACGGCCCATTGCTCTGCAAACCAAAGTTCCACAGTTTTTCAATCGTGCTGCAGATGGCTTTGCCAGCATACCGTGAGTGTCCATACTCCTTTGTCTTTGGCTGCTGGCACAGGCTGCAGGTAAAAATCTTGCGTTCTTTTACCTTCTTCTCTGAAAGGCCTTCGGCAATGGCCTCTTCTTTCTTCTTCCTCCTCCAAGCTGTTGTACAAGGAACATCTCTGACATTGACAGTACAACAAAATTAAAGATTATAAAAGATTTATTAAATAGTTCACACTAGAAAAGATAAATGTTCTATGTTCTAAATGCAAATATTAAAACAATGAACAGCAGAAACAGTACGGAATTAAAGATAAAAAGATGCATTAAATATTTCAAATTATAAAAAAAATGTAACAATTATAAAAAAATATATGTAAATATGTATGTGTATGCTCTTTATACAAAAAAAAAAATAGAAAAAATATAAATGTAAATGGATAAATATTAAAAACAAATATTAAAATAAAACAAATCAACAGCGGAAACAGTATAACAAAAATAACAATGATAATAAAAAAGTAAATAAAATACCTAATACAAAATAGAAAAATTTTACGGTATAACAAAATTATATAACAAAAGATAATAAAAGATAAAGAGTAATTAAATATTCAACCACAAAACACCATTACTCAGTAGGAGGAAAGGCCCGTTGCAGTGCCAGCCAAAGTTCAAAGTTTTGCCCTCAAAACTGCTGCAGAAGGCCTTGCCAGCATAACGCGAGTGTCCATACTCTCTAGTCTTTGACTGCTGGCACAGGCTGCAGGTCAAAATCTTGCGTGGTTTGGCCTCCTTTGAAAGGCCTTTAGCAACAGCCTCTTCTTTTTCTTCCTCCTCCAAGCTGTTGTCTGAGGAACATCTCTGACATTGTCAGCAGCAGCTATCCTCTTCTGTTCTGAAAGCCACTCAGAGACAGACTTTCCCACAATAGTGGCACAGAAGTGTTTACCTCTGTAAAAGCTGTGCCCAAACTCAGCCTGTAGGAATATCCCTTATGATCCCTTCTCTGTGCCGTGGATTTGCCATGCTTTAGGGCCTTCTCATCTTCTTTAGCCCTCTTCCTTCTTCTCCAGGCTGTGGCCCTTGGCACTTTTTTAAGGGCCGCATCAGTCACCGCTGATGGAGCAGCAAGCACAGCCAAGGGTGCACATGGAGGAACTGTAGAAGAAACACACAGTTATTTTAGACATTTGTTGACTTCTATATGACTTCATTCTTTTACATTCATTGATACTTCATACAAATCTTACCTGACACTTTGACTGTCTTTATTTTTGGAGGCCACTGCTTGGACGTGGATGGAGTGGCTTGCGAACTATCTTCTTCCAGGTTCTCCCAACACCTTCTCTTCTTCTCACTTTCCTCCACAGAAATAACTAGAGGCCAATGTGGTTTGCAGAACTTCATCTTCCTCCGTTTTTTTTTTTTTGAGGCTTCTGCCTTGCAGACACGTAGCGTTGTGTTGTCCATGTGTGAAGATAACTTCTTCCGAAGGATCTCCCTCCATTCCTGGTCTATGTTGGTATGGACAGGAGGCCATCTCTGCTTTCTTGCCATCTTACAATATAAATACTGCTTTCTATATTTAAAATAAAGTTTGCAGAGGCAGCCGCAGCAGTGCAAGGTTTGACACCTAGAAGGTGGCAAATACCGCAGCAGTTCCTTTGTCAAAAGTGTTGACAGCCAAAGACCAAAGAATTTGGCCACAGCCAGTTCCAGGGTGTCTACTTCTGTGAAAAGCCATCTGGAAATGGATGGAAGAAGTCAAGAGAAGACACATATATATATATATATATATATATATATATATATATATATATATGGTGTAAATATGTTTAAATTGTTTTGAATAAGCAGGTATTTAGATTAGAATATTTAATATTATTAGAATATTTGCCCTTTTTTTTTCTTAAGCCATTTCGTTGTTGTTTCGGCAGTATGTTTAGGGGAATTGTGGTGTTGGAAGGTGAATGACTTTCCTATCTTAAGCTGTCTAGCAGAGGGATGCAGGTTTTCCCTCAAGAATTTGGATGTTTGCATCCATTTTTCCATGCATTACTAACAGTGGAATCTTCAAGAAACAGCTTGTTTTATTCTGAAGTAATCAACACCACTACTATTGATGTCAGGTGGGGCAGTTAGCCTGGTGTTTAATCTGGAAGTTAACTGCTTGCACCTGAGCAAGTTTATAATGGTATACTCTAAGCCTAAGGGGCTGATCTCTTTACCAAACCAGACATTTCACTGATTAATTTTTAATAATCCTCCAGATTTCTTTTTATGATATTTTTACTTTAATTATGTGAGTTATGTACATGCAGCTCAAAAATGTATTAAGTTTTTAAAAATTTATTTTATTTATTAAGCTCACTGTGTGTATTTTTCCCCATGAGTTTCTGTGCTGTGCTGACCATCAAACTAGTAAACAACAGCTTTATGAAACTGTTGAGCATAAGCAACTGAGAGAATTACATTATTTTATTTCCACATGCAATCCGAGACTCTTAAAGTTATGTATTTGGGACAGATTCGAAATCCACTCTGTGGCTTCATCTCCGTTTCTTACTGTCAAGCTTAAATACATTTGAAGAATTTATGTATGCCTCCTCATTTGAGTATGAATGGCTGTTTTGTTTAATAAATTTTATTTGAAAAGCAAGTTACTGTACCATAGTTTGAGAAACTGTCCGTGTGCATTGCCCACATTGGTGACCCAGGCTATAGTCCCAGCTGCAGCTCCGTAGATCTTCATCTGTTTGTCTGTTAGTAACTGACTGACTGGCGATACTTATTTGAAAAAGTAACTCGGATGTTTTCTTGTCAATTAAAAAGTAATGCCTTACTTCACTAGTAACTTGGAAAAAGTAATATTATTACATAACTTGCGTTACTTGTGTTACCCCCAACACTGCTTACAACTTACAATACACTGCTACAATACACCCAAACACAACTAAACAAATTCAACTAAGTTGTGAACTGTACATTTTGTCTTTTGAAACAGCATGCTAACAAAATTACTGGTAATTTACAAATAAAGATTGGATTTGCTAGTTTTACTCGCGTTTGATTCTATAAATTTGTCTAAAATTATAAAAATCTGGATCTAACGTTATAGTTTGGTAGTAATCATTTTAGAACAATTTTGTCTTTTATTGTTGCTGATCCACAGAAGACGAATCATCATACAAAGTAACTTGGTACTGGCACATAATACATAAAAGTAATAAGCAATATACAAGTGTAATCATAATTGTACGTTTTATAAAATAATCGTATTTTAGCAAGGTTAAACAAACCTCATTTGTAATTCCTCCAGCCTTATTTCACACTACACCTGCACGAATGCACTGTGAAACAGTGGAAATCTTCGTGAAGAGAAGCCAAAAATCTAACTTTTTAGCCGATAAACACCTCAGAGGGCGGGGTCAGCGAGATTTTCGGCCAATAGGAGCGAGAACGTCTAAAAGAATCAGCCAATGGGTGGAGCAGTTTGGCCGTGACGTAGTGAAACAATTTGCAACAATTCATCCGAGGATTTGTTTCATCGTTCTCCGAGGATGCAGGACAATCTTCTCTGTTTCTTATAGATTTGTTTCACCACAGTGTTTTGACTTAAAATGTCTGGATGGAGACGCAGCAGACTGTGGACCCTGCTCTTCAAATAGTTTATTTCTGTTTCAGAGTTTTATATTGATCTCAAACAGACAGCATTGCGTGTTTACCAAATGCGCATCAATATAAACAGACGCTAACATTTTTTTTTTTGTGGCCTGTAGGTGTGCAACTGCTCATGTATACGGATACTGTAAGTAAAAAAGGTGTAAAACGTATAGTCATGCTTAACATCACTACAATATGAGTGAATGTATCTGTGATCATATGATCAGCTAAAAGGAAACCAAAGCAGCATATGGATAAAAAGCACGGATGGAATAAAAGTGCTGCCACACGGACAGATCATACACTGTGTTACAATTTTGGGGTATGAATGGCTCTTCTTCTTTAAGTTTCTGATAAAACTGAAATATCTTTGCTAGGCCGACGTCTTTGATAATTGCGTTGTCAAGTAAAAAAAGACAATTCAACATGCATCTCGTTTTCCCCACTTTACTGCCCTGTCACTTATAAAACCGCGTTCTTTGTGAAAAATACTTGCTTGCAAAGAGCCGCACTAAAAATAGAGCAGGCCTAAAGGCCTTTGTTCTCAAGAGTTCTAATAAAGTTAGGAGATTATAACACCTGATTTTCAACCAATTAGACCAAGGCACTTTCGAGAAACAATTTGTTCAGCAGCCAATGAAATTAAAGCGTCTGAAACATTTCGTCCAGAACCAATAAAACTATCGTGTTTGAAACATTTTGTCCAGCAACCAATGAAATGATAGCTGTTTGAAAATAAAAATGCCACTTATGTCTCTAAAAAAAAACAATTGTAGTTTAGAACTATAATGTTTACGGTCCGTGTACTTTTTCGTTCATTCATTATTCAATTTCGGAATGAAAGATGAAATTTAAAAAAGGGTGCAGCTTGGTTTTTTGTTTAAAAGAAAAAAAGCAGAAATGGCTGTATTTTGTTTTCCAAATGTATTGTTGTCATCAAATAATAGTAATAGAAAATTGGACGCATTTCCGATCGTTTTTTAATGTTCTAATATTTATTTGTACATTTATTGTATTTCATTTGACTGATCCTATCTTTACCCGGAAGTAAATTACACCGACGTGCGGGAATCAATTATTATTGTCTAGTATCACTAAAAATACTACTAAGATCCATATTACTATCACACGAGCCAATGGCAATTAAATGCACGGATGCATAGTCAGATAATGAATGAAATACAACTGTTCACGAACAGAAGATTGTATTTGACTCATGCTGCATACGCAATGACAATTATGCCTACTGTAAATATAGATTTACAACTACAATTAGAGTTGTTTGCATAAAATGCACCGTGAACATTCACACGTTTGCCTAGCTGTGATAGGCTACAATTTATCTCCATTAATACTATTTTCTCAATTCTGCGCATATATTTTCACTTACCTTACATCAATTGCTCGATCAATATTATCATCACATATTTTACATTTGTAACTGTAGGTACCACAAACAATTTAATATAGCTAAGTTTGTGTATTTTTACAGGTAGTAAAATACTGTGTGTGCTGCTTATAAACACCAGAGATAATGATTCATGAAAAAGATAGTTTTTACTCATCTCACTTGCACAAAATAAATGCAGTAATAGAAATTACAGAAACGCACAAAATACACTGAAATACACTGAGAATTATATGCATTTAAAAATGTTGTTGAAATCATCCCCCCGGATCTTCTGCATCCACTCAGCCCGTACGCATCTATGCGTCAACGGGGAATGCGACGAAACGGTAGAAAAATGCACACAACGATGAAGAGTCTCCTCTCTTGAATCCTAAAAACACTCAATGTGAAAAAATATCTCTGTGACGACAAAATCATGGATCAGATTCATTACATGTTGTTTAAAGGGCCAAAACGGGTCAGCCTCCGAGAAGTGACAAGTTCTCGTTATTGTTATTAAGTTATTGACAAGTGGTTAGGTTTAGGGGCAGGGGTTGGGTTACGTGCTCGTAAATGTGTCTGTTGTGACTGTTTGCATTGAACAATCACACCCCAATACATATGCAATAATGGCAATATTATTACCCAATAGATCATTTAATCATGACGATAAAATTCACAGTGCCTTTCGCGTCAGCTTATTGACGCCAAGGGTTTCTTATTTAAAGTAGTGGAGGACCCTGCACGTCCAAAAATGACGCTGAAGGGGTACCCTGTGCGTAAAAATGCGACGCCAAAGGGTCCTGGCCAAACGTCAATATGTGACGACTTGGGAGTGAGACTGTGTTGCGCGAGCGCACATTCAGCTCTGTAGGCCTGGTGCTATGCGTATTTAAATCTCCTCTGATGCGCATTTTCCTGCATTAGCCAAAATCATGACAGTCAACCACATCCAGTCATATGTGAATTAATGTAAATATTCGCTAAAAACACACAATAAAGACAGCAATGATGCAGTCAGGACTGTGGCACCGGCTTGCTTTGAAATGTATTTGGTTATTGCGCCCGCTGCGTCTCCCGCACCGAAGTCATTTTAAACAGTACATAATAACGAAAACAATACCTTACAAATAAAAAGGAGCCGATTTTTATGATCAGAACTTCCTTAAACCAGTGAACCTGTAAACCTTTCAGTCCAAGTAAACGAATGCGTTCAAATAGAAAATTTAAAACGATATTCATAAATGAAGCAAATACCCACTTTTCCGGCACCACTAACGTTACACCACTGATTATCTTGTTATTAATATGATTTGATTTATGGTTCATATTCATAATCGTACAGTATGTTGTTGCCAGTTTAAAGGGCGATGTTTCCAAGCACTTTCGGGCTAAAAAAAGCTGTTTTCATTTGCATTACAATGCATAGTATGTTTATTTAATGGTCGCGGGTGCGGAGCGGGTTGTAAAAATAGACACAGTGGTGCTGGGCGGGCTGGCTCGGGCCAAATAATTTCATAATTGCGGGACCCGAGGGTTGAAAAACAAAAACCCAACCCGCGCATCACTATGGTGATCCGACATTCCGGTGATCTGACAGCGAGAGCGAGAGACAACAGCGACCGAGTTCCATTACCACAGAGATATTTTTTCACATTGAGTGTTTTTAGGATTCAAGAGAGGAGACTCAGCACTTCATCGTTGTGTGCATTTTTGTACCGTTTCGTCTCATTCCCCGTTGACGCTGCATGCGTACGGACTGAGTGGATGCAGAAGATCCGGGGGGATGACTTCAACCCCACCAAATTTTTAAATGCATATAATTCTCAGTGTATTTCAGTGTATTTTGTGCGTTTCTGTAATTTCTATTACTGCATTTATTTTGTGCAAGTGAGATGAGTAAAGAAAGACCATCTTTTTCATGAATCATTATCTCTCTGGTGTTTATAAGCAGCACACACAGTATTTTACTACCTGTAAAAATACACAAACTTAGCTATATTAAATTGTTTGTGGTACCTACAGTTACAAATGTAAAATATGTGATGATAATATTGATCGAGTAATTGATGTAAGGTAAGTGAAAATATATGCGCAGAATTAAGAAAATAGTATTAATGGAGATAAATTGTAGCCTATCACAGCTAGGCAAACGTGTGAATGTTCACGGTGCATTTTATGCAAACAACTCTAATCGTAGTTGTAAATCTATATTTACAGTAGGCATTGTCATTGCGTATGCAGCATGAGTCAAATACAATCTTCTGTTCGTGAACAGTTGTATTTCATTCATTATCTGACTATGCATCAGTGCATTTAATTGCCATTGGCTCATGTGATAGTAATATAGATCTTAGTAAGTAATACTACTAGACAATAATAACTGATACCCGCACGACGGTGTAATTTACTTCCGGGTAAAGATAGGATCATTCAAATGAAATACAATAAATGTACAAATAAATATTAGAACATTAAAAAACGATCGGAAATGCGTCCAATTTTCTATTACTATTATTTGATGACAACAATACATTTGGAAAACAAAATACAGCCATTTCTGCTTTTTTTCTTTTAAACAAAAAACCAAGCTGCACCCTTTTTTAAATTTCATCTTTCATTCCGAAATTGAATAATGAATGAACGAAAAAGTACACGGACCGTTTACATTTCAGTTAATCTTTACTGATTATCCTGATCAGCCAAAAAGTAGACATACTAATTCTTTAAAGTTATAACTCTAATATTAGTTATATTCAATTTAATTCAGTAGATATTTCATATTTTCTAAATATAAAAAACTAAACCATTATCTATAAAACTAATATTGATAAGTTGTACTTATTTTTTAACTATTCTTTCTAGCATTCAGGACAAATATGAATAAATAAAAACCTTAAGGGTCCGTGTACCTACGTATAATTGGTTTTCTCGTTTTTGTTTTCAAAACAAACAAACGAATAAATGATTGGTTTATGCAATATTTACATTTTCTCGGGAACACAAAAACGAATTTCATTCATATTTTCAATTTTATTTTCATTACATGTCGTTCAAATGCAGATATTAAAAAGTCAACAAAACCAAATAAAAAAAATAAAGTTTTTATGAACAAAGCGCGTTTTAGTACACCAGAAGCTCTCTGCTGCCACTGAAGGTTTTCACTTGAGACGAGCGTAAACATACGGTGCCCGCAGGTGCCTTTATTAAACTTTATTTTTCATAGTAGGCTATATGAGACCATGGGACACTGACAAACAATGTATTTAGCATTTGTCTTATATTAATAGCAAATAGCTGCTAAAACACCACATCTGTGTTTTGGTTATTCATGTAAAATAAATGCTAAAAAGAAGACTGTTTTGTAAGTGCGTAACGATCATGTACTTTAACGCACCAAAATAAAATCTGAGAAGGCAAAATTGATCAAACCAGTGGTTCCCAAACTTTTTCACTTTTAGAGAAGAAACATAAAAAAACATTAAAAATTATGTATTTTTTTTATATGTAACAGCATTCATTGTTTTTTTTTTTTTTTTTTTTTTTTTTTTTAAACAAAGTTAAGTTGTAGAGACGGGATTTGCGTGACGCACGGCACAGCATGCTCCTAGAATCTGGTTGAGTAATATAGGCGTCAAAATGAAAGCGCACGGGTTCACGCAGTTTGTGTGAATCTGGCAATAGATTGCTCATCCACTGACTTAGTACGTTCTGATGAAAGGGTATAGGCCATGGCTAAACAAACGTCTTACCAGAGAAAATTAATTTGCGTGGTGCCCCCAACGGACTTTAAGCGGACTTTGCTTGTCCATTGAGCATAAGCGGTACACGAGTGGAGCATTCATATGGACCGTGAGCAACTCAACAGAACGCACATTCATAGAGCGGAATACTGATCAGAGTGTCACACATTGAGCAGTGAGCACTGAATACTGCCGGCGACCCTAGGGTTCGCGCCCCCCAGTTTGGGAACCACTGGATCAAACATAGGCTCAACTCATTTTCTGCCGCCGGCCGCTTGGTCGTTACTTTAAAAATCAAAAACTTATATTTAACGAACAAAAAATGCTCCAAATGTTTTTTTTTTTTCTAAATTAACTTAATAAAAATGAAAAGAAATATAATCACCTTGCGTTACATACAAAACTGGGCTATTTTAATAGCTGAAACAATAGTATATGCTGTTTTGTGAGAAGAGGGAAAAAAATACGGGTTTGGGTCGGCGCCCATATTACTGAATTCTGATAAACTCGGGCCAGCATCTAGGGTCAGGGCCTAGATTTGAGGCCCTTGCAGGGCTCGTATGTGTGTGACAGCAATGCTCACCGTAAATGATACTAATAATTGTATTTATTATATGTATTATTTTAATTTGTACACTAAATAAATGGGTGCACTTAAGACAGTAAACTGTTTATTGTTATGCTTTATTTTTAAATAAACTTTTACAGCTTTGGAAATGTGTTATATTCATTCTTAACATGGGCTATTTTTGGCGATTTTATTATAAGCTTTTCACCAAGAGTTAGATGCATGCTTCACTGTTAATGTTATCATTAATTAAGGCCTCTTATTACATTGCTTTCAGTTTGAGAGCAAATGAATGACAACATAACCTGTAAATTGTTTGTTTTGTATTGCTTTTTACCTTTTCCTCTCCAAACTCTATTGTTTTTTTTGTTTTTGTTTTTTCAAAATTCAGGCGATTTTATATTTTAAAATAAGGCAAAGCGTTTGAACCGCGCTCTTCAATTATTTTATTTTGGTGAGTTAAAGTACCATGATCCGCACTTACAAAATGGTCTTCTTTTTAGCGTTTATTTTGCATTAATCATCATTAGAATAAAACACAGATGTGGTGTTTTAGCAGCTATACTATTTGCTATTAATATAAGACAAATGCTATACATTGTTTTGTCAGTGTCCCATGGTCTCATATAGCCTACTATGAAAAATAAAGTTTAATAAAGGCAATACAATGCATCCAGCGCCTATAAACAGGTATAGCCTCATTGAATCTGGGGGCGGGGCCTTAAATCCGTGAGTACAGTTTACAAACCCGTGGGAACGGTGCGCAATTGTATGAATTTGTGGGTACGAATTCAAAATCCGAAGGCACGGTTTACAAAATCTGAGCGCACGGATTGTAAATTCGTGGGTACGGTTTGTTAATCCATAGGCACGATTTATTAAACAGAGGGAAAAGTTTAAGAATTCATGGATACGGTTTATAAACTGAGGGGACGAATTGAAAAAAAAAAATCTCCTGCAGTTGAAGCTGCGGGCACCGTATGTTTACGCTCGTCTCAAGTGAAAACCTTCAGTGTCAGCAGAGAGATTCCGGTGTACTAAAACGCGCTTTGTTCATAAAAACTTTAATTTTTTTATTTGGTTTTGTTGACTTTTTAATATCTGCATTTGAAAGACTTGTAATGAAAATAAAATTGAAAATATGAATGAAATTCGATTTTGTGTTCCTGAGAAAATGTAAATATTGCATAAACCAATCATTTGTTCGTTTGTTTGTTTTGAAAACAAAAACGAGAAAACCAATTATACGTAGGTACACGGACCCTTAAGTTTTTACCAATAAAAGCTTTGTTTGTTGGATATAATTCAGATTGTAAAAACTGAAATCACTATTATACCAATCCGTGTATCATTCGTCCTTTCCATTTTCAATTGATAAATGAAAATCAAAAAATGAAAATCTGATTGTTTTTTTTGTTATTTGATTTTGAATCAGAAACGAAAAATGAAAATTATCTTGTTTTTCATATTTTAAAATTTCGTTTTGGATCAAAAATACAAAATTGAAAAGGCTCCACACAACAGAATCTGTTTTTAATATTTAATTGCTGGGTTGTGCGTCACCCTATATGGAAGCCCATTTCCGCCACTGAATAAAATATATATAGCCTATAGGCTATATTATATATTGCGACATTTTTCTCAGAATTGCAAGTTATATTATCAGAACTCCGAGATATAAAGTCGCAATTGCGAGAAAAAAGTCAGAATTCTGACTTTTTCTCGCAATTGCGACTTTATATCGCAATTCTGACTTTTGTTTCCGTTCATTTGTGACACTTTCTGGCAAAGCACAATAGGAAAGGAGATCTTGTCTTGTTAAAACGACATATTATGTCATAAAAACGATATGATTTCCCGTTATAGAAAATATATGATTACATGTGCTTGAGCTAGGCGATTGACCGCGCTGCCTTCGCCACAGTCCTGACATAAAGGAGGATCTGCACTCTGCTGAAGTTATAGAAATACACTGTTTTAAGTATTTAATGTAATGGTTTCAGTTGCAGCAGCATGTTTATTAGGATTAATCTGTCTACAAAAACTGCACTCAGACCCAGAGGATATGACTAACAGCAAATCCAAATACTATCCGAAAGAAATAAAGAGAAATGACAAACAATTTGATTGTATTATGATGATGATTATGAGGATTTCGTTCTGTTTTAAAATGGGAAAAACATAAACCAGAATTTTCGGATTTTTTTGTTCATTTTTCGTCTTTACTGTCTGTACCATCATGCAGAATAAATGTTCATCTGATGTACCGCTCTGCAAATTAGTCAATAACGTTTCTTCATAATAGTTGGCTATATTTCTTGCAAATATACATCTCATATAAAGCGCAACACTGCAATTCTCGGGTGGGCGGATTACAGAGGAAATAAATATAAATGTCTTCTTTATTTTACGTACTTCCACAATAACAACACGACGTTACAAAATGCTTTTGTAAAAATACAGGGTGCGCTGTCGCAACGTCTATAGACAGCTTGAAAGGTCTACTTCAATAAAACAATAGAAAACAAATTGTGTTCATTTAATTCGTATAAATCT
>NC_133375.1:1690203-1750903 GCF_049309525.1 Garra rufa | reverse complement strand
TTAATAGCCTATATTTAACCAACACAAACTTGCTACTGCTGTAGTTTTGTTACTGCGAAATTAATCTGAATCATTTAAGCTCTTTTTTGACATCAGCTTGTCATTTGTTTGGTCTGGTTATTACTGTCAATCATAGCAATGACTTGCACATATTTAGCCGATTTACTCGCGTATTTTTTTTAACTGGCATTTGTCATTCTTGAAACGGTGTACATGGACGTTTGGTCCTCTTAGACAAACAACACTTTTCTTCGATTGTGAATGGATTATGTAGAGAAAACGAACAAAGTGCGCTCATATTAAGGCACAGTACAGTTGACCGGAAATGACTTAGCTGGCTTGAGTAAACAAGGAAGTAATTCGTGCATATGGTCAATTGGGAGGTGAGTGGAAAAGTTAATTTTAATCTCTGCACACAGCATATCATTTTCAACGAATACGGGAAAGATTCAAGACAGACAGGAGAGATTGGAAACATTGTAAAATGTTTGTCTATATGTCTAGATGGGGCCTGTAGGTGTCACTGTGCACCCAGTTTTTAGTTGTGCAGATGTCACTTAAATGTGAAAACAGTGACATTAAAAATGTGTGTGAAAATCAGGCTTGTGCTGTGTGTAAGCTTTTGTGCAATCATTTCACAATTTAAAAAAAATGCAAAAATGATCAAACATTTAGGTGAGATAAATATATATTCTTGAAAAATGTCTAAAAATGCTCAGCTCCACCCTCCAAAAAACTAATTAAATGCCTAAAAATCTTGATTGGAGTTTCACTATAAATAATTCTACATGATAAAAAAGGCTTTAAAAAGATTAGCAGATACTGCTTCCTGTGATCGCCAATCGGTGATCAGCCTCAAAAATCCTGACCGGAGCACCCTATAGTCTCTACTAATTAGCTGATCATCTGAATCAGGTGTGTTTGATTAAGGAGACATGGAAAACATTTAGGGTGCTTCTCAATATCCCTCCTCGTTTCCTCGCTCCTCCATCCTATGACCCGGAAACCGATCGAGTTCAGCCATCTTGTAGGACATCTCAATTAATTGCACCGTGAGGAGGCGAGGATCGAGGAGTGAGGAGGCTTCCTGAGGAGTCTTAAGCGAGGATACACGGGTGTATCCTATGCGGAAGTGTTTTATCGACTAAACGTGACGCACTCCTCTCCCTTTAGATCTGTCATAATTTACATTTATATTTTACATTTGCAGTGTAAATAATGTCATATATTTAAACTGGAGGCAGACCCTGCCCGAAGAGCAGCATTTGTGGGTCAGCAAGGCTCTTTTCAACAGAGACAATTCGGGTAGGTACAGACCAAAAACTTGCGTCTCTGAGCCTGTCTTCTGTATTTCCAGCCTCCTTCCTCACCTGGTGCCTTCTATCATGCCAGGCTGCTCCTGTGAGTCCATTACTGCTTGTGGGCATACAGGATGCTCTGCTCACAGACCAACTATCGCCGTTTTGAGTTCCCACAATAGAGAAGACCATCAGGAGGAATGTCAGCAGCTGGTACTTCATGGCTACACAGTACCTGGAAAAAAGCTGGCAGCCTGGTCACAAGATATTCTTAACCAGTTAGATCCTGTCCACAGGAAAATGTTTCATGTGGTGTTGATCTACAGCACACAGTTTTTTAAAGGTTTGAACATGAGAATATGTCTTTCATGCTCATTAGTCTGATATTGTGCTGTCACTGTGGCATGTTTTTTTATTGCGCAGGCGCAGGAGATTGTGAGGTGGATGCGGGGGGCGCTCATTGGGGAACAGTGTGGCTTGCCCAGACAACCCATTATCTCTCTGTGTTTGGGAGGTTCCCAGGCTATGCCACAGACTCTAGCAGACTTGCTGCCTCAGAAGACGCTTGTGCTTTTGTCCGGCGTGGCTGCTGTCAGTTTATTCCACAGACGTATTGACACAGCTTCCAGAACTAAAGGCCAGGGTGACCTCTTTCTATTGAACCATCCTAAAATGGATTCTACAAAAAAGGTAAGAAGACAAATGCTCGTAACATCACTACTTGAAGAGATAGGTGTGTAGGCTATGTCTGATTAATCTTTACACATTTGAGAACAGCATCTTCATTTCATAGTGTTTTCAAACGTTTTACAAAAGTTGCTTAAACACACTGAAATGTTGCAAAATGCTAATAACATAACGCTTCACATGCATAAGATAAATGCTACTGGGAGAAAGAATATAAAAAATTATTTATTTAGCATATTTCTCTTTTTTTTTATTTAATTATTTTTTACTGTGAACCATTAGGTATTTCCATATTAATACTTTTCATTTTATTTGAGGTCACTAAGAAACTGGCTGGTGAGGGTGACACCCTGCTGTTACGATGACCTTGATGTACATTTTACATACATGCACATGACATTACACCTTTTTTTTTCAAAACAATAACCTGAGCCACATAACAGCTACAGATTTCTGATGATGTTCTCTCTTTATGTTTTGTGTCTTGCAGAAGATGGACTTCAGGCCTAATTTTCGTTGGGAGCTCACGGGTGAGCTCACTCTAAAGCCCTCTCCCGAGGCAGCGGCTATTGCAACGCCTGGTACCAAAATGGATTCTCTCCAGAGGTACCTCAGGAGAAGAGATGCTGAGACGTTGCAGCAATCAGCACCTCCAGGCATGAATACCTGTTAACTTTGTGTCTTATTGATTTTCTTGTGATTTGTTATTGAAGATCAACGGTGACTTGAGCTGAATAATGATACGAATAATGATTTTGCAGACTGCTCATTGTTAACACTATGTACATATATTAGCTGAGGCCGCAGTGATGAAGACCTACTTGCCGCAGTGTCGCATGTAGATGTTCCGGGTAAGTGTTACAATGTTTTAGCAGGTTTAAAGTTATGGTTTAATGTAAGAATTCTGTGTTTTGTACATTGTGTAACCTGTTTTGTTATGTATTATCAGCCTTCAGATGGATGTTTTGAAAACCGTAAGGTATGAGGTGTAACACATTTTAGTCACGCCAGCTTTCTTTGTTGCACTTTGTGCATTTTCTTTTTTTTTTTCCCCACCGCCGCTGCCATTTTTTTTTCTCCTCAGCTTTGAGGATCTGTCTTTTTATTGTCACACCCTTCTATTTGTCATCATCTTTCTGCCGTCGCATCCTTTTCAATCACTAAAAAGATGGCCACTGCTGCAAACGCTAATCTTAACATGTTACGAAAGCTTAATAGTAGTACTAATTCGTGTTAGTAGTTACAGTAATCACAATTAATCACATACACTGGTAATTAACACTGGTATGGGGACTACTTTGATAGATCGTAATGGTGCTGCTTCTATGCATCTCATTTCCTTTTTCATTTTATGCCATGCAGCTGATGTGACTCAGCCGCCCCGTCAGCCTGAACCTCAACCGCCCGCCGAGGCAGAGCCTGAATTTATAAAACTTTCTTACGCACTGATTTGATCTTAGAGTGTTCGTACGATCAAATCCACGTCAAAGTACAGATTTATAAAAACCGTCTTTGACGTGGAAAAGTACTTATCTCCACGTCAGATTCCAGCTTGGCGTGCGACCGTTTCCTTGTGGTAATGCCTGGTATTGCAGATAGTTCAGCCTCACTATAATTTGATTTCTTGCGCTCTTTTTTACTTGTCATTGTCACAGTTTTTGCTTTAGGAATGAGCTCATTTTATATGTTAATTAATTAAGCAGGGGCGTTTCTTACGGCGGAACATTCAGCTGCACACAATTCCACGATCATTTGTGATTTATAACCGAATGACTGGCGTATGCATGGATTTCGTGGTACGTTCGTTTTCTCTGAATCGCTCTTATGATCAAATCAGAAAAGTTCTTAGATAAAATCAAGGATGGTTTCTACGCAAGTCTTTATAAATGAGGCCCCTGGTCAGCCGGATCCCCTGCCCTCTGCTGTGAGAGAAAGGCAGCCTCTGCCGGCTGAAGAAGTAAGTCAGACGCATAATGGGTTTGTCAGCATGAGTAGCAGAAAAGATAGACCAACATGATTTCCCTCTCTTTTCCCTTTATAGCAGCTTCTGCCCGAAGGCTGGAAGCAGACCCTGCCAAAAGAGCATTTGTGGGTCAGCAAGGCTCTTTTCACTAGAGACAAGTCTGGGAGGCTGGTGCTGACCAAAATAGGAATCTGACTATTCCTATTGTCACGCATTGATGGATTATAGAGATGTTTGTACAGGCGTACCTGTTCAGCCAAAACGGCTTTAAACAATTTTGTGAGCAATGAGGTGACACGCGAACAGTTCACTCGAGAAGCCGTGCACACAGCCGTTGACAAACCCAAGCGAACTTGCGGACGCGTATAAATCAGTCTTTACGTTGCACAGATTTAGGAGCTAGTTTTAGCGCTAAATGCTTTGTGAAACACTCTTAGAGCAAAAACTTATGAGTCCTAAATTTAGGACTGACACGCCCATTATTTTTAAGATTTTCTCCTAAATCGGCACGTTATGACCTATTTTAAGCCTTAAGATGTTTTAGTGAATACGGGCCCTGGTCCTTCTGTGGTAATACTTCTTCTTACTTCAGGTCACTAAGAAACTGGCCGGCGATGCTGCTGGCACAGGGTCACAGATGTGGGGAACGAGTTCGGCCAAGTCCTCTTGTGTGTCCTCACTGAGTCAGAGGGTGATGGCCTGCTTCCCATGTGCTGTGGACTTGTAGAGCGCTACAAAAGAGCAGGAGTGCCTCCTCCACAAGTCCTCTATGTGGACCGTGACTGTTGTTCTGCCACCTCAAAAGGGAAAACAGCAGCCATGTTTGGTGAGTGGGACCAGCTGGTTGTCAGCTTGGATATCTGGCACTTTATGCGGCGGATGGCGCTAGGGGCCATCTTTATGAAACGCCTGACCGCTTGCATCTTTGAATGGGATGCTTCCGATGTGGAGAGGCTAAAGGAGGCCAAGCGATCGTCAGGCTGCCCGCCCACCACCAAAGTACTGGCACTCGTGGGGCTCAGGAGACCAAGCGGCTAATCGACCAGCTCCTTGAGAACTTCATGGAGGCCACAGACACCATGGGCATCAAGCTCTTAGACTGGGAGAGGATGCAGGAGATCTGGCAAACCCACCAGCGCCATAAGGCATGCATTCAGGACCCGCCGGGTGTACAGCTGTACAGGAAGACAGGACAGCTGACCAAGGGGTCATTCTGCCTGTGTACCGCTGTGCACGTGGCTCAACGTCCCTGGAGTCGTTCCACCTGCACTTGAACAGCTTGTGCCAGGTTTGTGTTGTTGTAGAATAATGTTAATACGTGTGCGTTCAAACTCTTATGTTCTCTCATGGTGATTCCAACTGAATGTTGTTTTAGGTACGAGTGCGAATGCCTTGCACTTTCAAGTGTACCTGCTCGAAGGACTGGTTCAGTGGGACAAGGCATGTGGGGCCACTGCTGTTGAGGGTGGATCTTTGGAGGACGTTGGCTACGGTGGTCAACTGCAGCACTACTGCAACCTGATGAGCCAGCAGTTTCTGGGTCACAAGCTGGTCCAGGACTACACCAGCCCGGGTGAATATACAGGTATTGTGTTTGTGCACACATGTAACTTGTGAAGCTGTATTTCACCAAAGGGTCATTAAAGCATCTCTGATGTGCTGTGTGTTTTTACAGGAGAGCTTATTGGTGTGGAGTACTTGTACTCCCAAACCAGCAGGCCATTTGATGAGGACTTTGCTTCGGACCAGGACAAACCAGAT
Organism: Garra rufa; assembly: GCF_049309525.1. NCBI lineage: Eukaryota > Metazoa > Chordata > Actinopteri > Cypriniformes > Cyprinidae > Garra > Garra rufa. The sequence continues at coordinate 1,745,194 of NC_133375.1, read as the reverse complement.
GGAATTCGGAAAGAAGACCTAGAAGGTGGTCTGACGAGGGGTTTGAGGAAATGGACATTGATGAGCCCAATGAGTATATGGAGCTCACCTGCGATCCCCTGGAGCCCTTTGAGCAGCAGAAAGCGGCCATGCAACCTCCCGATCCATCGACAAACCAGAGCTACCCATCTGTGACCTCACTGCCGGGCACATCCACCCAGAGCCAGGTATAGAATATGTACCCTGACGTTTTTTTTTTTTTTTGGGGGGGGGGGGGGGGTTGTTTGGTAGACTTGCGGCATCAGGGCTTTGTCACGCAGAGTAAAGTAGATGAGATCATCGCTCTGTGGGACAACCTGAGGGATCGTGACAAGGGTCAGCTCATCTACCCACCTCGCCACCGTGAACGACAGCTGAAGGGCCGTTTCAAAGTCCCCCACTCGAAGACCAATGTGACCCCTGGCTCTGAAAGTCTGAGGAGGTAATGGTTTCCTGCAAGTTTGGTCGCCTCGGGTAAAAGTAGCCAGTCTTACTAAATTGAACCTGCATCCGTCGAATAGTCTGATTAATGCAACTTTCCTCTTTTTTTTTTTTTTTTGTCCCCTTTTGCAGAAGCTTCCTTGGCCGAGGTGGACCAGCTCAGTGGCCCAACGCAAGTCGTTTGGTCGAGGCCATCTGCCTGGCTCTGTGCCGCATTCACCCTGCAGGTCAGTCCATCGCAGGTGTCCGGGTGAACCTATGGGCTGCCATCCTACGGGACTACCGAATGATTCGGTATGTAGTCCTGAGCAGTCCCGGAATCATGGGCCGGACTAAATTAAAGCTTTTCGAGCTAAATCAGCTTACTATCTCTCAGTGGTAAGTTCAGAATTAACTGTTCACATTTGCGTTTTTATAGTGGAGTTCTACATACATATACTAATATGTTGTCTTTCCTGTACATAGGCACAATGCTCGAATAAAAAGTCAAGAGAGGGAGGTCTTGCAGCAGGACATCGAGCCGTTTACTGGCGTCTGAATCACTTCCACCTGTGTTGCAAAGACTGACGGAACCGGTGCGGCATGGACATTCGTCATTTGAATTTGAAATTTGCCAGGATGCATCTGGACAAGCAACATGTCGTTCTCGAGGCGAGCCTCCTCCTGTTGCCGGACCTTCAACTCAGGCCATCCCAGCCCAGTTTCCCACCACACCTGCCTCGGCACCTGTACCTGCTGCAGCACACACACAACAGCCAACAACCGCACCTTTACCTGCAGCCCAGCCTGTGGATTTTGTTATGCCTGTTGTTGCCGCCTCCACACCTGTTCCAGAACCAGAAAAGAAACTGCCTAAGACCACAGTGTGGCGGCGGAAGAAATTAGCTGAGGCTGCAGCGGCAGCTCAAGGGTTGACCCCCCAAAAAAGACAAGCACCAGTATCTGTCAAATAGTATGATGTACTGACTGTACTTTCCTCCTTTTTCACCTCATATGCCTTCTTAATAAAGGTGGACCAGCAGAGTGGCTCAGCGCAAGCGTGTAGTGGAAGCCATCTGCCTGGCTCTCTGCCGCATTTACCCTGCTGGTCATACCATTTCTGGAGTCCGAGTGAACCGATGGACTGCCATCTTAAGAGGTTACAGGATGATCTGAGATGTAGTCCTCAGCACCCCCGGAATCATGGCCCAGACATAACTACAGCTCAATGAGCTAAACCAGCTCTCAATCTTCAAGTGGTAGGTTCAGGAATTAATTGTTCATGTTTTCATCTGTTTTCGTATTCATAATTGTTTTTACACACATATACTAATTTCTGTACATAGGCACAATGACCGAATAAAGAGACAGGAGAAAGGTCTTGCAGCAGGACATTGAGCCTTTTACTGCTCCTTTGGCGGCCTCTGAACAACTCCCACCTGCACTGCCAGAAGCAATCCAGCATGGACATTCATCCATTGAGTTTGAAATGCCTTAGGATGCATCCAGACAGGCTGCACCACATTCTCAAAGCCAGCCTCCATCAATCTTTTCCTCCTCCACTCAACCTCAAATCCCCCCAGACTTTTTGTATAGCACAAACGAGACGGAGTGTGACACTTTTTTTTAGAAAAGTAAAATGGGAAAAAAAGTAAGTGTAAATAAAATACTAAATACAAATTGAAAAAAAAAAAGATACCAGAATAACAGTATAACAGAATTGGCAAAGAAAAAATATAAATAAAATTGTTTAAAAGAAAAAATAGAAACCATATTTAAACAGTATAACAAAATAAAAAAGATAAAAGATAAAGATTGATAAAATATTCAACCATAAACACCTTAATGCAATAAGAGCAACGGCCCATTGCTCTGCCAACCAAAGTTCCACAGTTTTTCAATCGTGCTGCAGAAGGCTTTGCCAGCATACTGTGAGTGTCCATACTCCTTTGTCTTTGGCTGCTGGCACAGGCTGCAGGTAAAAATCTTGCGCGGTTTGGCCTCCTTTGAAAGGCCTTCAGCAATGGCCTCTTCTTTCTTCTTCCTCCTCCAAGCTGTTGTCTGAGGAACGTCTCTGACATTGTCAGCAGCAGCTATCCTCTTCTGTTCTGAAAGCCACTCAGAGACAGACTTTCCCACAATAGTGGCACAGAAGTGTTTACCTCTGTAAAAGCTGTACCCAAACTCAGCCTGTAGGAATATCCCTTATGATCCCTTCTCTGTGCCGTGGATTTGCCATGCTTTAGGGCCTTCTCATCTTCTTTAGCCCTCTTCCTTCTTCTCCAGGCTGTGGCCCTTGGCACTTTTTTAAGGGCCGCATCAGTCACAGCTGATGGAGCAGCAAGCACAGCCAAGGGTGCACATGGAGGAACTGTAGAAGAAACACAAAGTTATTTTAGACATTTGTTGATTTCTATATGACTTCATTCTTTTACATTCATTGATACTTCATAGAAATCTTACCTGACACTTTGACTGTCTTTATTTTTGGAGGCCACTGCTTGGACGTGGATGGAGTGGCTTGCGAACTATCTTCTTCCAGGTTCTCTCAACACCTTCTCTTCTTCTCACTTTCCTCCACAGAAATAACTAGAGGCCAATGTGGTTTGCAGAACTTCATCTTCCTCCATTTTTTTATTTTTTATTTTTGAGGCTTCTGCCTTGCAGACACGTAGCGTTGTGTTGTCCATGTGTGAAGATAACTTCTTCCAAAGGATCTCCCTCCATTCCTGGTTTATGTTGGTATGGACAGGAGCCAGTTCCAGGGTGTCTACTTCTGTGAAAAGCCATCTGGAAAAGGACGGAAGAAGTCAAGAGAAGACACACACACACACACACATATATATATATATATATATGGTGTAAATGTGTTTAAATTGTTTTGAATAAGTAGTTATTTAGATTAGAATATTTAATATTAGAATATTTGCCCGTTTTTCCTTGCAAAATGGCTCAACTTCAGTCAGATTCTGTGGTGAGCGGAAATGGACTGCTCTTTTCACATCCATCCACAGATTTTTTTTATTGGATTCAAGTCAGGGCTCTGACTTGGCCGTTCAAGCACATTCACCTTCTTATTCTTAAGCCATTTCGTTGTTGTTGTTTCGGCAGTATGTTTAGGGGAATTGTGGTGTTGGAAGGTGAATGATTTTCCTATCTTAAGCTGTCTAGCAGAGGGATGCAGGTTTTCCCTCAAGAATTTGGATGTTTGCATTTTTCCATGCACTAATAACAGTGGAATCTTCAAGAAACAGCTTGTTTTATTCTGAAGTAATCAACACCACTACTATTGATGTCAGGTGGGGCAGTTAGCCTGGTGTTTAATCTGGAAGTTGACTGCTTGCACCTGAGCAAGTTTATAATGGTATACTCTAAGCCTAAGGGGCTGATCTCTTTAGCAAACCAGACATTTCACTGATTAATTTTTAATAATCCTCCAGCTTTCTTTTTATGATATTTTTACTTTGTGAGTTATGTACATGCAGCTCAAAAAATGTATTAAATAAAAAAAAAATTATTTTATTTATTAAGCTCACTGTGTGTATTTTTCCCCATGAGTTTCTGTGCTGTGCTGACCATCAAACTAGTAAACAACAGCTTTATCAAACTGTTGAGCATAAGCAACTGACAGAATTACATTATTTTATTTCCACATGCAATCCGAGACTCTTATTTAAAGTTATGTATTTGGGACAGATTCGAAATCCACTCTGTGGCTTCATCTCCGTTTCTTACTGTCAAGCTTAAATACATTTGAAGAATTTATGTATGCCCCCTCATTTGAGTATGAATGGCTGTTTTGATTAATAAATTTTATTTGAAAAGCAAGTTACTGTACCATAGTTTGAGAAACTGTCCGTGTGCATTGCCCACATTGGTGACGCAGGCTATAGTCCCAGCTGCAGCTCCGTAGATCTTCATCTGTTTGTCTGTTAGTAACAAATTGTTTTACAAATTGAAAATGATAATCATAATTACATTTAACCATGCATAGAACTTGGTCATGAACACATCTAATATCTCAGATACAAAAACCCACCAGCTGTGCTGTGTGTGGGAGTGGGGGGAGTGGGGGTGCGATATTTGACTGGCGATACTTATTTGAAAAAGTAACTCGGATGTTTTCTTGTCAATTAAAAAGTAATGCATTACTTCACTAGTTACTTGGAAAAAGTAATATTATTACATAACCTGCGTTACTTGTAACGTGTTACCCCCAACACTGCGTACAACTTACAATAAACTGCTACAATACACCCAAACACAACTAAACATATTCAACTAAGTTGTGAACTGTACATTTTGTCTTTTGAGACAGCATGCTAACAAAATTACTGGTAATTTACAAATAAAGATTGGATTTGCTAGTTTTACTCGCGTTTGATTCTATAAATTTGTCTAAAATTATAAAAATCAGGATCTAACGTTATAGGTTGGTAGTAATCATTTTAGAACAATTCCGTCTTTTATTGTTGCTGATCCACAGAAGACGAATCATCATACAAAGTAACTTGGTACTGGCACATAATACATAAAAGTAATAAGCAATAAACAAGTGTAATCATAATTGTACGTTTTATAAAATAATCGTATTTTAGCAAGGTTAAACAAACCTCATTTGTAATTCCTCCAGCCTTATTTCACACTACACCTGCACGAATGCACTGTGAAACCGTGGACATCTTCGTGAAGAGCAGAGCCATACATCTCTCTGTATGGCTCTGGTGAAGAGAAGCCAAAAATCTAACTTTTTAGCCGATTGACACCTCAGAGGGCGGGGTCAGCGAGATTTTCGGCCAATAGGAGCGACAACGTCTAAAAGAATCAGCCAATCGGTGGAGCAGTTTGGCCGTGACGCAGTGAAACAATTTGCAACAATTCATCCGAGGATTTGTTTCATCGTTCTCCGAGGATGCAGGACAATCTTATCTGTTTCTTATAGATTTGTTTCACCACAGTGTTTTGACTTAAAATGTCTGGCTGCACTCTGGAGTACTTGGCAGACTGCGGACCCTGCTCTTCAAATAGTTTATTTCTGTTTCAGAGTTTTATATTGATCTCAAACAGACAGTATTGCGTGTTTACCGAATGCGCATCAATATAAACAGACGACAACATTTTTTTTTGTGGCCTGTAGGTGTGCAACTGCTCATGTATACGGATACTGTAAAGGGAGGAAGGTGTAAAACGTATAGTCATGCTTAACATCACTACAATATGAGTGAATGTATCTGTGATCATATATGATCAGCTAAAAGGAAACCATAGCAGCATATGGATAAAAAGCACGGATGGAATAAAAGTGCTGCCACACGGACAGATCATACACTGTGTTACAATTCTGGGGTATGAATGGCTCTTCTTCTTTAAGCTTCTGATAAAACTGAAATATGTTTGCTAGGCCGACGTCTTTGATAATTGTGTTGTCAAGTAAAAAAAGACAGAAAAAAAAACAATTCAACGTGCATCTCGTTTTCCCCACTTTACTGCCCTGTCACTTATAAAACCGCGTTCTTTGTGAAAAATACTCGCTTGCAAAGAGCTGCACTGAAAATAGAGCAGGCCTAAAGGCCTTCGTTCTCAAGAGCTCTAATAAAGTTAGGAGATTATAACACCTGATTTTCAACCAATTAGACCAAGGCACTTTCGAGAAACAATTTGTTCAGCAGCCAATGAAATTAAAGCGTCTGAAACATTTCGTCCAGAACCAATAAAACTATCGTGTTTGAAACATTTTGTCCAGCAACCAATGAAAAGATAGCTGTTTGAAAATAAAAATGCCACTTATGTCTCTAAAAAAAACAATTGTAGTTTAGAACTATAATGTTTACATTTCTTTACTGATTATCCTGATCAGCCAAAAAGTAGACATACTATTTTTTTTTAAGTTTTAACTCTAATATTAGTTATATTCTATTTAATTCAGTAGATATTTCCTATTTTCTAAATATAAAAAACTAAACCATTATCTATAAAACTAATATTGATAAGTTGTACTTATTTTTAACTATTCTTTCTAGCATTCAGGACAAATATGAATTAATAAAAACCTTAAGTTTTTACCAATAAAAGCTTTGTTTGTTGGATATTATTCAGGTTCGATTATACACATTTCTTAACATTTATTCATGCTGTTCCTTGCAAACAAAAATATCAAAATATATTTTATTAGCCTTTTTTTCATTTTCATTTTTTATTTTTAGTTGGAAACAAATCAGAATTTAGCACTGTGGATAGTATGAAACAGCATGATTTTTAAAGTGCTGTTTTTAACCATTTTCTTTTTCTCCATTCTCTACAACCTTCACAGACCATGATTGAATGACTGATCAATGACTGAACAAAAATCATCTTTGAGACAACATGTCTTCTGGACTTGAGTGATTGTTTTGAGCAGGTGAATCTTTGAGTGTTTGAACATGCTGCCACTTATACTAAATAATCAGACACTGTGAAGTGTCGGCACCATAGTTTTTCAGCATAATTGCTCTAAAGTGGATGTATGTATTAGTTCTCATTGGCTACATTTTACAGTACTACAGTGGAAAGTAGCATACTCATAATTAACTTTATGGTCTAGTAGCGCCCTCTACTGAGCAGTATTGTTAATTCAAGTTACTATAAAAAGGATTTTAGTTACAGCCAGCAAAATTCACACTGCGAGAGAGGAGTAAACTAGGGCCCCTGGAATGTGTTGTACTAGATTTTTCTATGTCATAAATAAATGGTAACTAAAATGCCTCCACATTGTCAATTCACAAAGTTTGATATGCCTGCATGTTTCAGGCACTTTCTATGTATTTAAAAATTACTTTTTTCAATCCAAATAAAATTTTAATTACGTTAATCGATTAAAAACTGGTCAAAAATAAGGAACGCTTCACAAATTTGCGTGTCATCCTTTTGCGCTAAGCTGAAACCGATCTTCGGGGGAATTGTTGCGAATTGTTTCACCCGCCCCTCGCTCGGATTGGCCGCTGGACGAATTGTTTCACCATGTCCCGCCTTCGCTGCCCTTGCCTCATTGGCCGCTGGACGAATTGTTTCACGCCCGTTGTGATATAGTTTTAAACCCACCTAAAACATAGATTTCAAAATAAAAATAAAGTACAGTTTCATTCATGATTTTCATCAACACCTAATAAATGTACTTTTTCCCCCTATTGAAATATGTGTAATACATGCAGTTTTTTTCTGATGCGTTCGTTTATTCACTTTGTCAACAAAGATGAAAATAAATAAATTTAAAATCAATGAAAACATTACTAAAAAGAAAAAAACCTTCAAAACCCTTAATAATGTACCTTTTTCTTAAGTATTTTTTTGTGTGCCATGAATTACCCTTAATAATGTATAATAATGCATTTTACATGAATATTTATTTTTGTGTATGGGGTTATGAGTGCATTGTTTGCTATAACATCAGGTGCGTTTACTGTTGCAGAATGGAAAGCAAGCCCAACCTTCGTTTTGAGGCTGGAGAGCTGGTGCTGAAGCCGTCTATGCAGGCAACCTCTAAGGCGAAAGACTACCTTTCAGAAGTGGCTAAAGGTGTGCCCTTTGTACCAAAGGATCCTGAGGCTGTGCTGGGAGAGGCCAAGCTCAGGGTTATCCGTGGTGGAGGGAGTACACTTGATGCCCTGCTGCTGGCAAGTCAAAGTGCCATCCAGTTTGGACAATATAGAGGGAAAACCTTCAAGTGGCTGCTGGAGAATGACCTTGGTTACTCCCTCATGGTCCTGTCTGGGCATCAGCAGGAGTGCGAGGCTGGCAGATTGGACAGAGGTGTCCTAATGGCTAACAAAGATGCCTTTCTCAAATATGCCTGCACATTTGAGAAGGTTGCAGAAGCCATCACAGTGCGCAGGCAGAGAGAGGGAACTTTACCTGGCTGTGAAGGTGACTGTCTGGTAGGCTTTGGGGTCCACAAGAACAGCACCTTCAAGGAGCTCTATGAGGCCAAGGACAGGGAAAGGAAAAGGTAATATATGCTTCTGCTTGCTTGCGAATTGTATTGCTGTTTTGCTTGTATTTTATATCATTCATATATATTATTTTGTTTCTTATGCAGCTATGTGGAGTTCATCAGGAAAAAGGACACCAAAGCAGGCAGCAAGATGGATGGCCTGAAGAAATACATCTTGCAGAGGGACCAGAAGAAAATTAGGAATAAAGAGAGAAAAAAGTCATCCTCTGCATCTTCTGCATCCCAGCCTGTCCCGCACCCTTCATGTCCGGCTTCTACTCCTCCCACCCAGAGCTCTCATTCCCAGCCAGCCACAGTACACGGTGAGTTTTTAGATCTATAACTGGCATAATTCTATGCATGTTCTAATGTAATTATACATAACATTGTCAATTTTCTGCACTCAGAGCCAACAGATGCAGATCTTCTGGCTTCAGCCATGGAGGTGGAGCCACAGGGTGAGTGTTTTAATTTATTTTGTGTCATGTAGTATTATGTAACTATAAATTATTAAATAAATATACTCAAAATAATTAAATCGTTAGTGCTAATTACAAAATTAAAGTTGTGTGTTCTTTATAGTACTTCCACCACATTTAACGCTGATCCGCTCACCTCGCTTGGAACAAAGAGCAGCTCAAAGGCTGGTGGAAACGGCATCTGAGGTACAGAAGTGTGCTTATATATATATATATATATACATATACTTATTATTAAAGTACTCATTTGATATTATTCATATATAATATATTTTTGTGTGTATAGGTTGTTCTCCCTGAGGCCTGGAAGCGCTCCCTTCCAAAGGAACAACATGAGTGGATCAGTCGCTCCCTCTTCCAAAACCAGGGTGGAAGGGCAGTGCTGACGGATAATCTGCAGATGTGGTGGTACCCTCCCCGGCCACGTCTGCAGTATCATCAGCCTCCAGCATCACCGGATGCCCTACAGGATGTGGTCCTACAAGCTGATCTGCAGCTCACCAAACTGCAGATGGTCCGGTCAGCGACTGACAGCTTGTGGGCTATACAAGACAGTGAGGCGGGTGTTGAACTTACATGCAGGGTCCGAAATTAACACTCGCCACTTGCGAGCAAATTCTCTGTCTGGCGAGTTAAATTTAAAGCGCCATCCGCCACATGGCGAGTAAATCTTTTCACCAGTAATGTTAATCAGTATCAGTCTCGCGGATCTGTGATGCTCCCCCGATCGGGCCAGTGCTGCCTTGTCACTAAAAAGTTTAATTTGCCGTGCGCAAATTCAGTCTAACGGTGCGTTCACACTGGCACGTAGCGAGCGGGGCGAAGCGAGCGTTTTCAATTCATTCACATGGAAGTTGCGCGTGGTGCATTTTGGGATTGGAAGCAGCGCGGAGAAAGCGGCATGTTTAAATGCAGTCAGTACACTGGGCATCGTTTGCAGAACTTTGTGGTATTTGGAGAGAATTAATTTTGTGGTCCACTTGTCCCCCTCTGTTTTCGATTCCTTTTGCGACCTCAAAAGTTTTTTGCAACTTCAAACTCTGCATAACAAATTGGTGATTGTGTCAGGTCCATTATGCATTTTACAGTCTCAGGATCCAGAAATAAATCACTCTCTGGATCAAGCACAGCCAGTGCGCGGTATAAATGTGAGTTTTGTTCACTAAATCTCTGATCCATTTCTCCAACCACAGAATCTACAGTGCTGTAGTACAGTCTCTTGAGTTCTGTTTCTATGTCATTCTCTCTTTGACCCGTTGTTTCTTCCACAAAGTAATCGTCCATATTCTTATTTTCCGTGCGTCTTCGCTTTGGGGTCGTGGATTTCGGCAGCGCATTGGCAGCAGCCGTGGCTTTCTCCCACACTTTTGTAAATCCCTCATCACAACGAAGTTTCTGCACGCACACTTTCGCACTGGTCACAATGCTCAGACCTGTCCAAAGGTCAGTGTCCTCCCCCTGCAGAAGCTTATTTGGTGGATCCAACAATGCGAGCACTTCGTGCACAAGGTTCACAATGAACAAGAAGCTGGGTGCAGATATCTCTCTCAGCAGGCCAACAGCTTCCATTCGCAGCTCTGGACCACGGGCTCTTACAGAGTCAATTTCAGTCAGAAGAGATGTGATCTCTTCGAAGTTGTTCAGGATGACGGAGACGGTAGCTAAATGGCCTGTCCACCTTTGTTCAAGGAGCCATTTGAGGCGCTCACCCTTGTAGTGCACAGCTATTGTGGGCTTCTTACAATATTTGTACAAGGTGTTGCAAACGTTAAAAAAATCCATCACAGCTGCCTCAGCTGACATCGCATGCACTACAACTAAATGTAGCTGATGATTAAGACAGTGAACATAAGGGATATTCTTATTCAGTTTTTCTTGTAACAGCTTCTGGACTCCACCAATCTTTCCTGACATCAGCGATGCACCATCATATACTTGGCTAAGAATCTATGTGAATGTCTCACTTCAGGTCCTGTGAGATGGTATTGCCAAGGAACCTGAATGACTCCACTGTGTTTACGGTGCTGTTCATGATGGAGAGTGGGGGGAGAGCAGAGGGTTTATCCTGAAGTCTATGATCATCTCCACAGTTTTGAGCGTGTTGAGCTCCAGGTTGTTATGACTGCACCAGACAGCCAGCTCTTTTACCTCCTGTCTGTAAGCAGACTCGTCACCGTCCTGAATGAGGCCGATAAGTGTGGTGTCGTCTGCAAACTTCAGGAGCTTGGCAGACGGGTCTTTGGAGGTACAGTCATTAGTGTACAGGGAGAAGAGCAGTGGGGAGAGGACACAGCCCTGAGGGGCGCCAGTGCTGATAGTATGGGTGCTGGATGAGAATTTTCCAAGCCTCACTAGCTGCTGCCTGTCTGTCAGAAAGCTGTTGATCCACTGACAGACCGACTTGGGCAAAGAGAGCTGAGTTAGTTTGGGCAGGAGGAGGTTTGGAATGATAGTGTTGAAGGCTGAACTGAAGTCCACAAACAGGATCCTCACGTAAGTCCCTGATTTGTCCAGATGCTGCAGTATTAAATGTAGACTCATGTTCACTGCATCATCTACAGACCTGTTTGCTCGATAAGCAAACTGCAGGGGGTCCAGTAAGGGTCCAGTGATGTCCTTCAGATAAGCCAGAACCAGTTTTTCAAACGACTTCATGATGACAGATGTTAGCGCCACAGGTCTGTAGTCGTTAAGTCCTGTTATTTTGGGTTTCTTTGGAATGGGGATGATTTCCGAGCGTTTCAGAGAGGCGGGGACTTCACACAACTCCAAAGACCTATTGAAGATCTGTGAGAAAATGGGGGCCAGCTGGTCAGCACAGGTTTTCAGACAGGTTGGTGTCACACCATCAGGGCCTGGTGCCTTCCTTCTTTTGTTCTTTTTGAAGACCTTGCGCACCTCATCTTCACTGATTTAAATGGGAGTTGTAGGAGTGGGGGAGAGGGGTGTTGTTGGAGGTGTAAATGGTGTCTTTTCAAACCGACGATAGAACTCGTTCAGATCGTCTGCCAGTTGCTGATTCTGCATAGTGCTGGGGGATGATGTCTTGTAATTGGTGATGTGTTTAAGACCTTTCCACACTGATGAAGAGTCACTGGAATGAAATTGGTTCCTTATCTTTTCGGAATAATTTCTCTTTGCCACTTTGATCTCCTTTTCCAGTGTGTATTTGGCCTCTTTATACAAGACTTTGTCCCCTTTCCTATAAGCATCATCTTTGGCATGACGGAGATGTCTGAGTTTTGCAGTGAACCATGGTTTGTCATTGTTGTAAGTTAAGCGAGTCCTGGTAGGAATGCATAAATCCTCACAGAAACTGATTTATGAAGTAACAGTCTCTGTAAGCTAATCCAGATCAGTAGCAGCAGCTTCAAAAACACTCCAATCTGTTTATTTTTACAGGTTCTCCTGTGACATGCACGTGGCAAAGTTGATGAGGGAACGCTCTCTCTGCAACAGCGCCACAATGCTATATCACAAACTATGTGAGCAGTATAGTGAGGACTGGATGGAGAGGACCCTGCAGTACCTGTCTGCATGTGACCGGTTTCAGGGTGCCACCACACGACCTGTCACACCTCCACCTCCGATGCCACCTGTACCAACTGCCCAGTGGCTCCTCTCTGTTCATGCAGAGGATGTCCGCTCCCGGTATAGTGAGCTGAAAGCCAGGGTCACCTCTGTCTTTGGGTCCATTTTGAAAATGCACTCCACAAAACAGGTAATGTATTAATTGCCGATTATTTTAAATAGATTTTATCCTTTGTATATGTAAGCTTACTGAATTGTTTCGTTTTCCGACAACAGGTGGCCAAAAAACTTGCTGGAGCTGCAGCTGGGACCGTTGCCTGGGTCACCAATGTGGGCAATGAGCACGGACAGGTCCTCATGTCTGTGCTCACCTCACATGAGGGTCAGGGACTGCTGCCCATGACCACAGGCCTAGTGAGTAGGTACGAGGCAGCTGGAGTCACTCCCCCCATGCTCCTGTATGTGGACCGAGACTGCTGCTCTTCTGTGGGAACATCCAGAGCACCTGTCATGTTCAGTGGCTGGAGTTATTTGGTGGTTCGTCTTGATGTGTGGCACTTCATGCGGTGCTTCGATGTAGGTCTGCACACTGACAGCCACCCACTCTATGGTCTGTTCATGGCCAAGCTCTCTGCCTGTATTTTCGTCTGGGACGAGGGAGATGTGGCCCTGCTGAGGGAGGCGAAAAGGAAGGAGCTGGAGCAACAGCAGGGCATCACAGGCCTCACTGATGAGCAGCTGACCGGCAAGCTCACCTCTAGAAACCTGGCACTGCACTGCCGCCGCTGCACACGTGGCATGGAGGAGACAGAGCAGCTAATCGGACAGCTGCTGGAGGCCTTCAAGGACGCCAGGGAAACCATGGGCATCCCCTTTTTCAGGCCTATCTGCTTGAGGGTTTGGAGCGGTGGAACGAGGACACATACAATGCTCCCTTGTTGCTGTGCTGTTACAGTGGCTCACTCCAGCACAGCCTCAATGAGCTCAGCCAGCGTCTTCTTGGCTGTAGTCTTATGCAAGACTACTCCAAGCCAGGACAGTACACAAGTATGTGTCTATAATGCCATGCTTTGTTTTTTTGTGATGCACAGGTTTCTGTTTTACAACCTTATTTTATATTTAATTTTCTTTTGTCAGGCGAGCTCATCGGGGTGGAGTACCTGTGCTCGCAGCAGTCCTGAGAGTTCAGGGAGAATTTGGGCGGGACCCAGATGTCCCAGATGGAATCCCAGTGGACTTGGGAGATATAGAAGATGAGGGATTTGGGGATGAGGTAGAGGAGCAGGACCACACCATCTCCCCTCTTTCTTTAGTCTCAACCAAGGAAGCTATATGCTTGTCTCGGGATTCAACCTCTCAGTCCTCCCAGGACTTGCCACCTGAGCCCCAGGAAGATGTATGTATGCATACAAGCATCCTTTGCCATGCTGAGGACCTTTTTATCCATACTAACTGTTCTTCTTTCTACTTGTTAGGTGTGCAGAGGACCAGACTGGACTCCTGGATTTGATAGAGTGGTGGACCTGGCCAGATACCTTGTCGAGCTGAGGGAAAAGCCTTCCATCTCGGACAGGGAAGCCGCTGACATTGTTCAGTTGTGGGACAGACTGCCGGACAGTGACAAACGGGGTGTTTCCTATCCACCGAGACACAAGGAGAGACTTTTGCAAGGCAGGTTCAAGGCCACCCACTCCAAAACCTGCACCTGTCATGGGAAAGAAAGCCAGAAGCGATAAGTTAAACATTTGCACACTTTGAGTTGTAAAAATTTAAATGACTATGCTTTTTATGCTTTATAATCACCCATTTTATTTTACAGATGTGTGCTGGGGCAGGGCTCGGGTCCTGCGCAGTGGCCTAATATAAGTAGAATAGTAGAGGCAGTATGTCTGGAGCTCTGCTTCATTCATCCAGCGGGGAAGGTGAAGTGGGGCGTTTCAATGAACCGCTGGGCTGCCATTTTACATGATTATCAGGCCATAAGAAGACTGGTGGGGAACTGCCCAGCACTGAGGGGACAGACAAGAATTCAGCTGTTTGAGGTCAATCAGCGGACTCTTTCTGTCTGGTAAGTAGTTTCTTTGAAAGCCAGCTATAAAAGTGATAAGTAATATTAATTAAAAGAAATAAAGCTATAATAATATTAGTATTGATTATTATTATAAGAATTAATTATTATAATATTAATATAAAAGTAATTTTACAATTCTCAGCTTATGTTCATCCTATTAACTGTGTCATTTTAAACAGGTACAACAACTATAAGAAGAAGTTTGAGGCAGATGTGCTGGCTTTGAGTGTGCCCTTACCTCAGATCAGCATGGTCTCTCGCACCCAGCTTCCTGTAGCCAGGCAGATGACGTCAATACCCTCTACACCTGGGTCATCACTTCAACCTTTCCCCTACGTTGAAAACCCTGATCTGTCAGGTCAGGCCATGCGACGTGGACAGCAACCTCCTCTCCCTGCATCAGTACCCGCACTCTCTGCTCCACGGCCAGAGTCTCTCTTTGCTCCACCGGCTGCTGCCCTCTCTGCTCCACCCTCTGTTCCGCCGGCTGCTGCCCCCTCTGCTCCAGCAGCAGGAACATCTATGAGCAGAACAACTCTTTATAGGAAGAGGAAGGCACAAGAGTTTTTAGCTCAAGAGCAAGGGCTGCCCCGTCCCCAGCAACCTGCATGAAAAGGGTATACGTGCACTCAATGTGGGCAGCCCAGAAAAAAAAAATTTGGGCACACCAGGGTGGGCAGCTTTTACTTCTGTGCCAGAGCAGAAGGAAAGACACTTGAAGAATGGCTGCAAGAGAAGAGGAATGAGGGAAAACCTTCACTGTAAATAGTTTTATTTGTATATATTGTACATATCTTTTGCTGCTTTGTATTAAGACTTGTATTTTATTCTATTTACTTATATTTGTATTTAATAAAGAATGTGTGATTAGTCCAAAATGATTGTTCATTATTTCAAAAGGGTTATCTGCCTACATAAAGGACATATATAGTTATTTATTTTTAGAACATTTAATGACTGTTCTTTTATTTGAGAACATTTATTTGCCCTCATAAAGGTCATGCAAAATGTCCTAAATATTTAGAATACTAAATAAAGGTCATGCAAAATGCCCTATAAATATGTATTCTTTATTTTAGAACATTTAATGACTTTTTTATTTGAGAACATTTATTTGCCCTTACAAAGGTTATATTATAGATAAATTATTTTAGGTGTATCTACATTCATTAAGGCCATGTTAATTGTCTTAAATGTTTGTTCTTTTTTATAGACCACTTAATAAATTTATAATTAAACTTAATAACTTAATTGTCTTAACCATTACATTTTTTGTGTGTTGCTTTTTTTTTGTAAATTATTACATTAGAATAATTAATTGATTAATGTTAATGTTCATATTTTCTAAATAAACTGTTATATAAATATATATATTATATATATACATTTTGTTAAAATATATAGATTATAAAGGTGTGGACCAAGTTTTAATAGCTAATTCTACATTTAATACCAGTCAAAAACAGTCTGTTTTTTTTTTGTTTTGTTTGTTTGTTTTTTTTGTTTATTAAACAGTTAAATACCTAATACAAAATGAAAAAAAATTACGATATAACAAAATTATATAACAAAAGATAAGAAAAGATAAAGAGTAATTAAATATTCAACCACAAAACACCATTACTCAGTAGGAGGAAGGGCCCGTTGCTCTGCCAGTCAAAGTTCAAAGTTTTGCCCTCAAAACTGCTGCAGAAGGCCTTGCCAGCATAACGCGAGTGTCCATACTCTCTAGTCTTTGGCTGCTGGCACAGGCTGCAGGTCAAAATCTTGCGTGGTTTGGCCTCCTTTGAAAGGCCTTTAGCAACAGCCTCTTCTTTTTTCTTCCTCCTCCAAGCCGTTGTCCGAGGAATAGATCTGACATTGTCAGCAGCAGCTATCCTTTTCTGTTCCGAAAGCCACTCAGACACAGACCGTCCTGCAGCCGTGGCACAGAAATGCTTGCCCCTGTAGAAACTGTGCCCAAATTCAAGTCTCTTGGGCTTCCCACAGAGCCTGCAGGGATACCCCTTTGGATCCCTTCTCCTTGCAGTGGCTCTGCCGTGCTTCAGGGCCTGCTCATCTTCCTTAGCCCTTTTTTTTTCTTCTCCAGGCTGTGGCCCCTGGCACTCTCTTAAGAGCTGTATAAGTCACAGCCGATGGAGCAGGGAGCACAGCCAATGACGCACATGGAGGAACTGTAAAAGACACACAAAAAAAATTATTTTAGACATTTGTTGACTTTCAAATGACTTCATTCTTTTATATTCTTCCATACTTCATTCAAATCTTACCTGAGACTTTGGCTGTTCTCATTTTTGGAGGCCACTGCTTGGATGTGGAGGCTTGAGAACTTTGAGAATCTTCTTTCTCCAGACTCTCCCGAAACCTTCTCCTCTTTTCGCTTTCCTCCGCAGAAATAACTGGAGGCCAATGTGGTTTGCTGAACTCCTCCGTTCCCTCTTGGAGGACCACGCAATGTGGTGTTGTCCATGTCTGAAGACAGCCTTATGCGAAGGTTCTCCCTCCGTTCCTGGCTTCTTTTCGAAAGGACAGGAGGCCATATCTGCTTTCTTGGCATCTTAACTCAAACTTGTCAAGTCAAAAAAAGTGTTGATATCAATAAACTTGATATTTCACACTGTGGGACCACAACACTTGCACTCAGGTGAATGGGTACAGCACAGGTATACAGGTGGTCACAGGAGGCCAACAGAGAAGATTGACCTGGATCTTAGTCTGGGGATCCTGCTCAATCTTCTCTGTTGATTGACCTGGATCTTAGTCTGGGGATCCTGCTCTCTGTTGGTGCGTGTCACAGCAACCTCAGTCACCTGTGCTTAAAACTGTGCTACTCCTGCTTACAATTTGTCACCTAAACTCTGTTTGATTCTAAAAATTTGCCTTAAAAGTGCCCAATCTATATATATAATATATATATATTTATAGAAGTTATTCAACCAGTGAAAATAGCTGACAAGAAGAGAGCGAAAATGGTCTGTCTACTTGGGGGGAAACAAATGCTTTAAAAATGAAAATGACATGAAATCACAACCAACAAAAGATGTTGATCCAGAAACATGTCTTACTTGGCAAAATCATTGCGACCTTTTTTTACACATGATTCAGATTTGGATTTATTATAAAATGGTTATTTTAACAAATTGTAGTAGTTTTCTGTACTTGAAGCATGAAGTATAAGTGCAGGAAGTCACAAAGTTGTTATTAAAAAAGCTGTGCTCCTGAATTCTGCCTACAAGTTGTGCTCTTGCTCTGTAAAACCCGTTCAGAGTACTCAAAACTTTTGTGGAAACCGATTACCTAAGATTTAAGTAAACATACTTAATTACAATTACATTAAACTTAAATTTTCTTTCCTTTTTTTATTTTAAGTACAGTGTACTTAAAACTTAAAGGTCCCATATCGTACACATTTCTGGAGGTTTATTTTATTTGTTGATGTCCGTAAGAATATATATTTGCGGTATAAGTGCCAAAATCCATCTCAATATATTTTTACAGCTCCTTTTTTAGGAGCTCTGTCAAAAACAGGTCGATTTTAGCCCATCTAATTAATATTCATGAGCCTCTCTTCTGATTGGCCTGTTGTTTTCTGAGTGACGCACAACCAGGCCAATCACAGGTAACTACGGTCATGTATGCTGTAAGCGTAAGCGAGCTCAGAGCAATAGAGAGAGCTACTCAACAGGATATTTTAGAATTATCATTAATGTTTTTCTTTTACAAACACCGAATGCAGTAGGCTACATAACTGTTGCTTTAGTAAAGCCCCTTTCACAATGCGCGCTGATTCTGGAAAATTACGGGAACTGTGTGAACCAAAGCCAGAACCTAAAGGCAGTGTTGAAGTAATGATGCACGTTATCAAGCGACTCTTCACAACGAAAAATAACGTTACGTGCAAAGTGGAATGAAGCAGCGATCATCAGGCAGAGTCAGCTCCTCACTATCAGCGCTGAAGCACAGTTTGTTCAGGTTAGTTTCAGTTTAGTGAAACGTACGCGTCGCATTACATCTCACATCCAAACGTCACATGTCTTTAAGGTTTGTGTGTAAAGCAAGCACAGATTCCGGAAAACAACTGTGAATTAACCAAATTAAACAATTCCGGAACAAATCGTGGGACACATTATGCGTGTATTTACCGGAATCGCTGTGTGAAAGAGGCTGAAGTTGACGTGCCGCTGGTCTCTTATATTAACGTTGTTCTGAAGCCTGTGTAATGATCATAGCTTGACATCTATTGACTGAACAGGGTTTCCTCAACTTGTTTTCCTGTTGTTGTTGTTGCTCAATGGAATGGATGCGTTGTTGTCTGGGGGTTTGACAAAAGGAGGGTGGGACGTTGGTTTGTGACTGAAGGCGGTGACTTGAGTCGATCGGACGTCACATCGTTACGGAAGTCACAGCTGCTCGTGAAAATGAACAGCTACTTTAAGCAGGCTGTGTGCAGTTTACTGTGGATTGACTGTTTTGAAACTCATATGGTAGTTAGATAGCCCCTAGACCGTAGTTATCATGAAAAAAGCCAGGAAATTTTGATTTTGACGATATGGGACCTTTAAGTGTAGCATATGTAAAAGTTATGTTTTCAATACTTATTGTTTTTATTTAAATACCACTTATATAAATAAAATATTTTATTCAATAAAAACACTTCTGAATAACTCATAGCCTGATAAATATTTTAGTCCAAAATACTAAAAAGCAGCACACACAGAACTGCTGACATATAATTAAAGGGTCTTTATTTACCATTACATTCTTTGTCTATTTTGTATGACAAAGCCATGGCCATGATTTAACAACATGGCATATCAAAATCAATAAAATCAATAAAATAAATAAGTAAATAAAGTTCCTTCCTTTAGTGCAGTAATTCGCCCTCTGGGCCTCTTCGGTCATTTTTGACCGAAAAATTTTATGTTTTGAATTTTTAAAAATCGTAGCTTCATCAGAATGAGATGACACTTGGTGACTTTTGTTGCATTAGCTATGTGAGTACAAAAAAAAATCAGTGACATGATTCGGATATGTTAAAGGGTCAAAAAAAAAATAGTCACACTTGGCTCCTTCGCGGTCAAAAATGACCGACATAGGAAATGAATGGGAAATACGAAAAAATGTGATAATTCAGATAATCTTTTGGTAATACAAGCTACAAATGAGCAACTGTGCTGAAAAGAAGTGTTCAGCAAGCAAGGACTGACACTCTAAAATAACAAAAGTACAGAACTGACACACACACGCACACACACGCGCACACACACACACACAGACACACACACAGACACACAGAAATAAGCAGAAAAATGCAAAACCTGATATTTATCCAATCAAAAAAATTATCTAAACCTTGCCAAAATTTATCTTTTAGAATGTCTGAATATATTTCTAAATGCAAAGCCTAATAAAATGAAGAAACAGTAAAAAGAAAAAAAACAATAGGAATCCCAAAGCCCCTGTATATATGTATATAGGGAGATACAGGAGTTTACATGGCATTACACAAGTTTTTATTTTTTATGCCACTAGATGGTGCAATTTTCACGTTAAAAAAATGGATTTTAAATGCTTTTACTCTATTTTAATGTGAAATGTTGTATTTATTGAAAAATAATAAATACATAATTAATTAAAAAATATAATATAAAATATAATTCTACTGGGAAAAAATTGCTCATTAAAACTGTATAAATATTGCATAGATTCATAAAAAATGCTCAAAATTCTAAATAATAATTACAAAATATTATTGAACAAAAATATATTTAATTGATTTTCCTGAAGAAAAAAAAAAGTTACTTTTTAAGGCTTCGGTCACTTTTGACCGCGAGGGAGCCAAGTGTGACCCCTTAATGAGGAGGCCCAGAGGGTTAGTGAAGCAAAGACTAAAAAACCCTGGTAAGCACAAAAACTGATCCTATTTTGTGAGTGCACTGAATACTTACATTCCATGTCTTAAACTGTGGGTCATCTTCACATAAGTATACTGCTAGGGCACAAAGAGCTACAGCGCGCTTTATGTTGATATCATGCACATCCTTGAAAGACAAGAATAACAATGAACAAGCAAGCAAAGTTATTCTGGGTTCGATACTAGAGTTTTACAATCTTTGACTTTAACTCACCTCACGATCATAAATCCTGAGGATGTCACACAGCATCTCCGAGACTTTGCCAGTATGTGAAACTTTTTGCCTGTACATCTATACATGAAAACAAAGAATAACAGCATTTTAGTTTTCATGATTATAATAGATTAAGTCTGACAAATGCTACAGAGTCGACCAAAGAGGCCAAAGCCAATGCACATTTCAGTCATTGTTTCGTACAATTTGTACATTGCTTTGTAAACTCTGAAAACATGTTATTCTACTTCACTCAGTTGCTAACTTGATCTGTACAAAATTAGATAAATATTCGGTAACACTTTACAATACCTGTGCACAAATGTGCATTAACTCATGTTTAATAAATGCACAGATAATCACGAGTTAATGTATAATTCTGTATGATTCAAAGATTAAGTAATCAATTATTAGTTAAATGTGTCATAATGTATTAATTCCCTAATAACCCCTTTTATTAACTAATATTGTAAATTAATGTATAAATTACCAAAATGGGCTCAAGTCATGTATTTCAACTAGCAGTTGTCTGCTTTAATTAATCATTAGCTATAACTATATTACTTAACACTTAGTTAATAGTTCTGCGCCTCAATAAGTAAAGTCATAACAATGATATCTTTGCAAATCATTAGCTAATGATTAATTAAAGCAGACAACTGGAAGTTGAAGTACATAGCTTTGACCACTGTGGTAACTAACACATGAATTTACACTATTAGTTAATAAAATAAGTTATTAGGGAATTAATACATTATGGTACATTTAACTAATAATAATTTATTGATTACTTAATCTATGAATCATATAGCATGTTCATT
Source organism: Garra rufa (assembly GCF_049309525.1). Classification (NCBI taxonomy): domain Eukaryota; kingdom Metazoa; phylum Chordata; class Actinopteri; order Cypriniformes; family Cyprinidae; genus Garra; species Garra rufa. The sequence goes on along the minus strand of NC_133375.1, from coordinate 1,723,760 downwards.
AGTTGCTGATGTAGTAATCATTAATAAATTGTTTAGTTCTTCATTAATTATACATTAACTCGTGATTATCTGTGCATTAATTAAGCATGAATTAATGCTTATTTGTGCACACGTATTGAAAAGTGTTACCAAATATTCAATGCTGTTTTACGTGTGAAGCTGCAAAAAATATCCAAAGTAAACGAAAGAAGGATACTTACCAAGTTCACGGACTCTGCATCCACTTTAGCCTACAAGGCAAAAAAATATGTAAATGTTAATATGAGCTTGCTGGTGTCTCTGCCATATCTAGTTTTCATAACTCTTATTATTAACTAATATTTCCAATATATTGCTAACTTTGCTAACATTAGCCTTAACGTAGTGGATAAAAGTTACAGCTAGCCGCAAGTTCATTAACAGCGGAAAGCAAGCATAAATTTGCATTTTTCAGAACAGATCGCTTAACAAAAACAGAATAAAAAAATATCAGCAAGCAGTGTTGGCACAGGGGTCAACCCTAAAGCCCCTACATTTTCAGTTTGTACTGATGAAATGCATTTAGATCAGTGGTTCTCAATTTCAGTCCTGGGGACCCAATGCGCTGCACATTTTGTATGTGTTTTTTATTTAATACAGCTTATTCAGATCATCAGCTCATTAGACTCCATGAACTGAAATGAATGTGTCTGATAAGATAGAGTCACAGAAAAGGACTACAGGAGTCCCCAGGACTGCAGTTGATAACCACTGATTTAGATACAAACCTGAACACTTTGCATATAAATGAGTAGAAGCCAAAGCATAATGTGTATTTAATGTATGGACTGCAGGGTCAATGCAAAAGCAAGAGTTAGGCACATGGCCTCAAAGAGACTCGTGCTACACCACTTGACTGGTGCATAATGAAGCATTAAACCGCACAATGGGTCCTGGGCAGTATTCAAGTATAGCCATAAGATTGTGCACTGATCCACGCTTCGAAAACCTACTGGAAATATTAGACCATCTGTGACTTTTGCATACTCTTTTCAGCATACTTTGCATTAATCTAATCTCACATACTGTTTAGGATGAGGAGTATCTACACTGGGATGCAGGGCTGGTCCTGGGTATGTATGGGGCCTTTCAATGTCTACCTGCCTGATTCACACATCAACTCACCCAACAGTTTATAGAAGCATCTCACTTTTATTACCTTTTTTGTAGTGAAAGATTGCACCACACCATGCTATGTTCCTTTTCTGCCATTCTCTTCATCTCTCTGTTTAATGTTGAAGGTGCTGTTGCATGTGGCTGCTTGCTTCTCACAGTCATGTGATGTTTCCTGGAAAAAAAGAATATTTAAAAAAAAAAAATCAAAGGTCTTTGGAGAAAAGCCATAAAATGTAGAAAGTACAGGTATTGCCCGGGACATCTATATTAATAGCAAAAGCAAACTGATTCTCGTCTGATGGTTCCTCTGCAGAAGCTGAGCTGGAAGCAGCTCTGTTAATATAAGTGTGAACTGTTAATAATTACTTGATAAATCTGTTAACAAACAGACTAAAATAATAAGTGAGATTTATGCCTGGAAGTGCTGATTTTAACATCCATGGAGGGATACAGTGGCACCAAATGGCATTGTTTAGTGTTTAGCCTACGTGTATTTTGAAACTAATTTTTAACTATATTTCACTAACTTTATTATTGACACAGTATTTGCTATTTTAAGTCCAAATCAATTTCCAGTTGATTCTCAAAATGGTTATTCCAGAATTTCATGATCTTGAAGGCTTTGCTGTCTGTCACCCATCCCACAAAGCACAGCTGCTGTTACCTGCACTCTTGCAAAGTTTAACAAGTACAACAACAAACAATATGTTCATGTAACCATATTGTGTAAATGAACGAAATTAACAATATTTGTGTATTTTAAACCAATAATTTGCGGACGCGGTAGATTAAAACCTTTGACAGCACAATCACAGCTCAGGTATGACTTCCATCACTTACAGTACAGTGCAAAACACTAGCAAAGCATAGAAAAAAGATGCCAACTGCTCTTACCTCTTAAGTCGAAATGGTGCAAATTGCGTGTAAAAAATAAAGACAGTGATGCACAAATCTTACAATCACTGTTATCTGGAAAAAGCCTTTTCTTCAAACAATTCGCGCTGTTGTGATCCCGCCCACAGATGTGCACTTATATTTAAAGAGCTGCTTCCAGCTCAGCTTCTGCAGAGGAACCACCAGATGAGAATCTGTTTGCTTTAGCTATTAATAAAGATGTCCCAGGTAATACCTGTACTTTCTACATTTTATGGCTTTTCTCCAAAGACCTTTGATTTTTTAAATATTCTTTTTTTCCAGGAAACATGACATGACTGTGAGAAACAAGAAGCCACATGCAACAACACCTTCAACATTAAACAGAGAGATGAAGAGAATGGCAGAAAAGGAACATAGCATGGTGTGGTGCAATCTTTCACTACAAAAAAGGTAATAAAGGTAAAGTGATATGCTCCTATAAACTGTTGGGTGAGTTGATGTGTGAATCAGGTAGATAGACATTGAAACAGGGGCCCATGGTGGGCGATAGTGCATCGCCCTCCTTGAGCCACACGAAAAAAGAGAGGTGAAAAAGATTCTTATTTTGCTGGTCCTTGTCTGTTGGACCACCTTTTTTTCTGTTATTGTATGAAGGAGGTTATTGTTTCGAAAAAAAAAAAGGGAAAAAAAGTAAGTGTAAATAAAATACTAAATACAAATTGAAAAATAAGAGTATAACAGAATTGGCAAAGAAAAAATATAAATAAAATTGTTTAAAAGAAAAAATAGAAACCATATTTAAACAATATAACAAAATTAAAAAAGATAAAGACTGATAAAATATTCAACCATAAACACCTTCATTCAATAAGAGCAACGGCCCATTGCTCTGCCAACCAAAGTTCCACAGTTTTTCAATCGTGCTGCAGAAGGCATTGCCAGCATACTGTGAGTGTCCATATTCCTTTGTCTTTGGCTGCTGGCACAGGCTGCAGCTAAAAATCTTGCATTCTTTTACCTTCTTCTCTGAAAGGCCTTCAGCAATGGCCTCTTCTTTCTTCTTCCTCCTCCAAGCTGTTGTCTGAGGAACATCTCTGACATTGTCAGCAGCAGCTATCCTCTTCTGTTCTGAAAGCCTCAGAGACAGACTTTCCCACAATAGTGGCACAGAAGTGTTTACCTCTGTAAAAGCTGTGCCTAAACTCAGCCTGTAGGAATATCACTTATGATCCCTTCTCTGTGCCGTGGCTTTGCCATGCTTTAGGGCCTTCTCATCTTCTTTAGCCCTCTTCCTTCTTCTCCAGGCTGTGGCCCTTGGCACTTTTTTAAGGGCCGCATCAGTCACAGCTGATGGAGCAGCAAGCACAGCCAAGGGTGCACATGGAGGAACTGTAGAAGAAACACACAAAGTTATTTTAGACATTTGTTGACTTCTATACGACTTCATTCTTTTACATTCATTGATACTTCATACAAATCTTACCTGGAACTTTGACTGTCTTTATTTTTGGAGGCCACTGCTTGGACGTGGATGGAGTGGCTTGCGAACTATCTTCTTCCAGGTTCTCTCAACACCTTCTCTTCTTCTCACTTTCCTCCATAGAAATAACCAGAGGCCAATGTGGTTTGCAGAACTTCATCTTCCTCCGTTGTTGTTGTTTTTTTTTTTTTTTTTTGAGGCTTCTGCCTTGCAGACATGTAACGTTGTGTTGTCCATGTGTGAAGATAACTTCTTCCGAAGGATCTCCCTCCGTTCCTGGTCTATGTTGGTATGGACAGGAGGCCATCTCTGCTTTCTTGCCATCTTACAATATAAATACTGCTTTCTATATTTAAAATAAAGTTTGCAGAGGCAGCCGCAGCAGTGCAAGGTTTGACACCTAGAAGGTGGCAAATACCGCAGCAGTTCCTTTGTCAAAAGTGTTGACAGCCAAAGACCAAAGAATTTGTCCACAGCCGGTTCCAGGGTGTCTACTTCTGTGAAAAGCCATCTGGAAATGGATGGAAGAAGTCAAGAGAAGACACACATACACACACATATATATATATAATGGTGTAAATATGTTTAAATTGTTTTGAATACGTAGTTATTTAGATTAGAATATTTAATATTATTAGAATATTTGCCCTTTTTTTTTTCTTAAGCCATTTCGTTGTTGTTTCGGCAGTATGTTTAGGGGAATTGTGGTGTTGGAAGGTGAATGACTTTCCTATCTTAAGCTGTCTAGCAGAGGGATGCAGGTTTTCCCTCAAGAATTTGGATGTTTGCATCCATTTTTCCATGCATTACTAACAGTGGATTCTTCAAGAAACAGCTCGTTTTATTCTGAAGTAATCAACACCACTACTATTGATGTCAGGTGGGGCAGTTAGCCTGGTGTTTAATCTGGAAGTTGACTGCTTGCACCTGAGCAAGTTTATAATGGTATACTCTAAGGGGCTGATCTCTTTACCAAACCAGACATTTCACTGATTAATTTTTAATAATCCTTCAGATTTCTTTTTATGATATTTTTACTTTATGTGAGTTATGTACATGCAGCTCAAATGTATTAAGTTTTTAAAAATGTATTTTATTTATTAAGCTCACTGTGTGTATTTTTCCCCATGAGTTTCTGTGCTGTGCTGACCATCAAACTAGTAAACAACAGCTTTATGAAACTGTTGAGCATAAGCAACTGAGAGAATTACATTAAACTACTTTATTTCCACATGCAATTCGAGAATCTTAAAGTTATGTATTTGGGACAGATTTGAAATCCACTCTGTGGCTTCATCTCCGTTTCTTACTGTCAAGCTGTCAAGAATTCATGTATGCCCCCTCATTTGAGTATGAATGGCTGTTATGTTTAATAAATTTTATTTGAAAAGCAAGTTACTGTACCATAGTTTGAGAAACTGTCCGTGTGCATTGCCCACATTGGTGACACAGGCTATAGTCCCAGCTGCAGCTCCGTAGATCTTCATCTGTTTGTCTGTTAGTAACAAATTGTTTATCAAATTGAAAATGTTATTCATAATTACATTTAACCATGCATAGAACTTGGTCATGAACACATCTAATATCTCAGATACAAAAACCCACCAGCTGTGCTGTGTGTGGGAGTGGGGGGAGTGCGGGTGCGATATTTGACTGGTGATACTTATTTGAAAAAGTAACTCGGATGTTTTCTTGTCAATTAAAAAGTAATGCGTTACTTCACTAGTTACTTGGAAAAAGTAATATTATTACATAACCTGCGTTACTTGTAACGTGTTACCCCCAACACTGCATACTTACAATAAACTGCTACAATACACCCAAACACAACTAAACATATTCAACTAACTTGTGAACTGTACATTTTGTCTTTTGAGACAGCATGCTAACAAAATTACTGGTAATTTACAAATAAAGATTGGATTTGCTAGTTTTACTCACGTTTGATTATATAAATTTGTTATAAAAATCAGGATCTAACGTTATAGTTTGGTAGTAATCATTTTAGAACAATTTCTTCTTTTATTTTTGCTGATCCACAGAAGACGAATGATCATACAAAGTAACTTGGTACTGGCACATAATACATAAAAGTAATAAGCAATATACAAGCAAGTTTTATAAAATAATCGTATTTTAGCAAGGTTAAACAAACCTCATTTGTAATTCCTCCAGCATTATTTCACACTACACCTGCACGAATGCACTGTGAAACCGTGGACATCTTCGTAAGAGAAGCCAAAAATCTAACTTTTTAGCCGATAGACACCTCAGAGGGCGGGGTCAGCGAGATTTTCGGCCAATAGGAGCGACAACGTCTAAAAGAATCAGCCAATGGGGGAGCAGTTTGGCCGTGACGCAGAGTGAAACAATTTGCAACAATTCATCCGATCCGAGCGAGGATTTGTTTCATCGTTCTCCGAGGATGCAGGACAATCTTCTCTGTTTCTTATAGATTTGTTTCACCACAGTGTTTTGACTTAAAATGTCTGGCTGCACTCTGGAGTACTTGGCAGACTGCGGACCCTGCTCTTCAAATAGTTTATTTCTGTTTCAGAGTTTTATATTGATCTCAAACAGACAGCATTGCGTGTTTACCAAAAGCGCATCAATTTAAACAGACGACAACATATTTTTTTTCGTGGCCTGTAGGTGTGCAACTGCTCATGTATACGGATACTGTAAGCAAAAAAGGTGTAAAACGCATAGTCATGCTTAACATCACTACAATATGAGTGAATGTATCTGTGATCATATGATCAGCTAAAAGGAAACCAAAGCAGCATATGGATAAAAAGCACGGATGGAATAAAAGTGCTGCCACACGGACAGATCATACTCTGTGTTACAATTTTGGGGTATGAATGGCTCTTCTTCTTTAAGCTTCTGATAAAACTGAAATATCTTTGCTAGGCCGACGTCTTTGATAATTGCGTTGTCAAGTAAAAAAAGACAATTCAACATGCATCTCGTTTTCTCCACTTTACTGCCTTGTCTCTAATAAAACCGCGTTCTTTGTGAAAAATACTCACTTGCAAAGGAGGATAGAGCAGGCCTAAAGGCCTTCTTTCTCAAGAGCTCTAATAAAGTTAGGAGATTATAACACCTGATTTTCTTCTCTTCTTCTTCTTCTTGGTTTTTTATCGGCGGTTGGCAACCAACTTAAATAGGTGCATTACCGCATTATTCTGCTCTGGAGTGTGGAACAGAGTTTCACAATCTATTCACCAAACCCGTTTTTCTAATAAAATCGAAGAAGACCTTACTGTTTATTTCGCTTGCCCATTTTATTAGAACCTTAAAATTTATTTCCTGATTTACATTCTTTACACCTGATTTTCAACCAATTAGACCAAGGCACTTTCGAGAAACAATTTGTTCAGTAGCCAATGAAATTAAAGCGTCTGAAACATTTCGTCCAGAACCAATAAAACTATCGTGTTTGAAACATTTTGTCCAGCAACCAATGAAATGATAGCTGTTTGAAAATAAAAATGCCACTTATGTCTCTACAAAAACAATTGTAGTTTAGAACTGTAATGTTTACATTTCAGTTCATCTTTACTGATTATCCTGATCAGCCTAAAAGTAGACATACTAATTTTTTAAGTTATAACTCTAATATTAGTTATATTCAATTTAATTCAGTAGATATTTCCTATTTTCTAAATATAAAAAAACTAAACCATTATCTATAAAACTAATATTGATAAGTTGTACTTATTTTTAACTATTCTTTCTAGCATTCAGGACAAATATGAATAAATAAAAACCTTAAATTTTTACCAATAAAAGCTTTGTTTGTTGGATATTATTCAGGTTGTAAAAACTGAAATCACTATTATACACATTTCTTAACATTTATTTATGCTCTTCCTTGCAAACAAAAATATCAAAATATATTTTATTAGCCTTTTTTTCATTTTCATTTTTTATTTTTAATTGGAAACAAATCAGAATACAAATTTAACACTGTGGATAGTATGAAATAGCATGATTTTTAAAGTGCTGTTTTTAACCATTTTCTTTTTCTCCATTCTCTACAACCTTCACAGACCATGATTGAATGACTGATCAATGACTGAACAAAAATCATCTTTGAGACAACATGTCTTCTGGACTTGAGTGATTGTTTTGAGCAGGTGTTTTAACATGCTGCCACTTATACTAAATAATCAGACACTGTGAAGTGTCGGCACCATAGTTTTCAGCATAATTGCTCTAAAGTGGATGTATGTATTAGTTCTCATTTGATAAATTTTACAGTACTACAGTGGAAAGTAGCATACTCATAATTAACTTTATGGTCTAGTAGCGCCCTCTACTGAGCAGTATTGTTAATTCAAGTTACTATAAAAAGGATTTTAGTTACAGCCAGCAAAATTGAGAAGCCCCTGTCTGCAGCCTGCAGATCGAGGCGGGGCTGAATCTGGGGCGGGTCTGCACGTGTCGCCCCGCCCACATGCCTTCTTATTGGTTGTAGATAAATTAATAATGTCGAGATAACGTAACTCCCACAATTCATCTCATTGGTGGCAAAGTAATGACGTTGAAAACATGGAGTTAAGGGAAATGAAATAGCAGATAGGAAAATAGGAAAGGAAGTTACTAAAAATAATCAAATTGATTTTACAGTTAGTATTAGTAGAACAGAAATTAAGAGTAGGCCTATTATTAAAAATAAATTAAAGAAACAATGGCAACAACAATGGGAAGAAAATAGGAAAGGACGATGGTTTCATAAGATTCAAAGGAGAGTGAGAGAAATAAGGTGTACAGGGAGGAATAGGCGAGAAGAGACAATAATATCAAGGCTTCGGTTTGGACAGACGGGATTAAATGGAACATTACTGAAAATAGGTAAACATGGCACAGGGAAATGTGAATATTGCCGGCATGAAGAAACAGTGGAACACGTCATATTAGAGTGCAGGAAATATGAAACTGAAGACAATTGACCTTATGCACGGAGCGTAATATGGAATTACCCAATATAACCAAAAGATGGCAGCAGAGGATTTATTATGCAGCTGCCTTTTAAACTCCCTATATTTTTCAAGACGTCTTGCTTTTCGATTTATTATAAAATTACTAGTATAATAAATTGTAGTACTTTTCCTTAAGTATATAGTATAGGAAGTGCAGAAAATCATTAAACTCACACACAAACAGTCTATAAGGGTGAATTATTTAAATACTAATATATAGTTCACTACAAATGCATTAAATAATTGTGGTATAATGATTAAATAATGTACTCAATATGAATCGATAGGAATATGAAATATTTAATAAAATTTAATAACTACATCTTTTAAGTTTTATCTTGAACTGTAAAATCTATTGAATAGCCTATATTTAACCAATACTTATACGCCTATTTTTTTAAACTGGCATTTGTCATTCTTGAAACGGTATACATGGACGTTTGGTCCTCTTAGACAAACAACACTTTTCTTCGATTGTGAGTGGATTATGTAGACAAAACAAACAAAGTAGGCTACGCTCATATTTCGGCACAGTACAGTTGACCAGAACTGACTTAGCTGGCTTGACTAAACAGGGAAGTAATCCGTGCATATGGTCAATTAATAGCGAAATCAGAAGAAATGCAAATATGTTTCAATTTAGTAGATATACTTCGGGAAGGGTCAACAGATTGTTATAGGGTGTTATTTCAATTTCTTAGAGAAATTAATGTATTTGAGCACAGAGGACCCAGACTGCTGTTTCGCGTGTCACTATTAGATCGGGAGGGAGAATCAGAAATAACTGTGAACATTATTATCTTAAATAAATAACAGTGAAATTCATTCATGTGTCATAAATGTTTGTATTTATAAACAACTCTGATGTTTAACAACCCTTTTCTATTTATTGATTTAATAACACAAGGATAGTGGATACTCTTGCTGAGAATTTTCCACATTTATGTATCTTATTAACAATTAAGACAATAATAAAAAAAAAACTGTAAATAAACACCACTGGTTAACATTTTGATTTATAGTCACGGATTGCCAGAAATGGGATAACTAAACAGCGGAAAGATGTCTTGCTTGTAAATGTATATGTAACCTTGGACCACAATCTTAATTGAGATTTGTACACATCTGAAAGCTGAATAAATAAGCAAAGGATTCAGCGTTTACATAAAACGTATAATTCATAAGTATAGTTTCCAACTGCTGCGTGGCAGCGACGTCAATCCATTTCACTAACCAATGAGATGAGTTGTGGGAGGGATGTTGCGCCAACGTCATTAATTTACCTACAACCAATGATAAGGCATGTGGGCGGGGCGACACGTGCAGCCCCGCTCCAGATTCAGCCCCGCCTCGATCTGCAGGCTGCAGACAGGTGCACGTGGCAAAATTCACACTGCGAGAGAGGAGTAAACTAGGGCCCCTGGAATGTGTTGTACTAGGTTTTTCTATGTCATAAATAAATGGTAACTAAAATGCCTCCACATTGTCAATTCACAAAGTTTGATATGCCTGCACGTTTCAGGCACTTTCTATGTATTTCAAAATGACTTTTTTTCAATCCAAATAAATCTTAATTACGTTAATAGATTAAAAACTGGTCAAAAATGAGGAACGCTTCACGAATTTGCGTGTCATCCTTGCGCCGCCGCCGAACCCGATCTTCGGTTCCACTTCTGTTCCACTTTTCCCTCATCCTGATTGGCCCGCCGTCTAGCTTGCGATTGGACAGACTGGTGTTCCACTTAGCGTGCATCTGTATTTGGTCATGCCATGTAGGGTCGCATTGGTCCTTCTCAAGTGTTCCACAAAGCGTGCACTCTGATTGGCCCGTGGTCGGGGACCTACAGCCTGCGCGTTTTTCGAATTTGTCAGTTGGTGAAGTGGTTTGACAGCGAGTGGTCGATCGTCATCGTCGGCGCTATCCATCACCAGCGTTATCTTTTTCATTCGTCGTTCACTTTTCCGATTTGAAAAGGTAAGAGAGTATGTTCTCTTACGAGAGGTCACTCTTACTGCGTAGCTTACGCTAGGGGAAAATCCTTTCCGCGAGAGATATTGAAGCCAAAAAATTATCCTTAATTTTGTATTAATGTAAAACGCGTTGCCGCAGTGAGCAGACATAGGCGAGGCGTGCTGCGTGCCTATTGGCTGCTCCGCAGCAACTGCAGCACCTATCGAGCGAGGCTTGGCGCGAAGTCCGCTCCAATGAGCGCATTTCGCGCCTGACACGTCATCTCCCGCCGAAAGTGGCGTGATCTCAGCCTATAAATATCGCTCGCAGGTAGCTACACTCTGATTTTTTCATCCTTCAAGCGAAGCTCACGCATCGCTGGAGCCGGAGAAGAAGCCGCCGTCGACTGCAAGCATCTCAGCGGGACGAACCATTGGAGCTGCTGGCCACGCCGCCTTCCGTGCCTTCCTGCTGCGCTTTCCGGCGCCTATATCCTTTATAATCTTTTATAATCTACAGTGTGTGTCGCCGCTGCGATACACACTGTTTCTCTAAGAGAGCAAAGTGTCTTTTTAAAGATGCTTTCATACGGCTCGTGCAGATGCCAATGGCGACTCTGAAGACTTGCCTTGCCTTCTTCACTGAGACTGCTCCCCCGCCCGCGCGGTGTCGCGCCGTAAAAAGCGCTGTGCCCAGCGGGCCCCGGACCCTTCCTCCAGCCGACAAAGATCGCCGGTTCGCCCGCCTGCTTCATCGACCTCGTCAGCCTCTGTTCCGGACGTAAAGCGGCCGCTGTATGCCACCGCTTCCATCGACGCCGCTGACGAGGGGGCCATGAAGGAGGAAGAGGATTTCCGTTTCCCGCCAGAGCGGGAACGCGCATTCTGCTCAGACGCAGCGCTGCGTAGCATGGCCTCTCACCGTTGCCGAGAGGCACCCGTGGTTAACGGATTCTGATGTTTTTCTCGTCCGGCCGCCGCCCCGCCAGACGCGGCCCGCGGCCCAGGATTGAGTTGAAACCTGAGCCTCCGAAATCGTCCTAGCAACTAGGAAAACGACGGTGTACGAGTCCCGCTGTTGCCGGTCCCCCACCAAAGTTATTCGCTCGTCCAGTCCCAGGAAATGTGACTTTTCCAGCCAACAAACCGGCTCCGTCGCCTGTTTGCCTGCACACAAAAGTCGTTCACACGGCTACACAGATAAACTCCCAATAAAGTGTATTATCTGGTGTCCCGGCCACGGCCGATGGTGTTTCACGCGCACATAAAATCGACTCAGATCAATTGCGCGTCACACGTGGTAAATGTGCCCGCTTCACAGTCTACAGACACCACATTATGCACTGTTGGTTTCTGTAAAAACGAAACCAACAGTGCATTAACTCTATGCTTTGGAGTGTTAAATGTGCCCGCTTCACAGTGCTCACAGACACCTCATTATGCACGTCAACCGGTTTCTGTAAAAACGAAACCAGGAGTGCGTTCGCTCTATGCAGGCGAACGCTGTTTGGAGTGTTGAACGCCGGTGCGCGAGTCCCGCGGCTGCCAGACTCCCACCGAAAGTATTCGCTCACTCAGCTCCAAGAAATGTGGCTGTTCCAGCGTTATCCGCAGTCATCAAGCCGGCGCTGCAGCCTGCTTGTCTGCACTCGAGCCGTTCTCACGGCTACCCAATTAAATCCTCAAAGGAGTGTATTTTCGGGTATTCCGGCCATAGCCGAAGGTGTTTTGTGTGTAGCTCGCATGCGCATACACATGAGCACATCCTGTCATACAAAACCCGCGCACATAAAGTCGACCCGAATCGGCTGCGCTTCACACGTGATAAATGTGCCCACCCCAGAGTGCCCACACATATCACATCAGGCAGGTCTTACGGTTTCTGTAAAAACGAACCGGACGACGCCCCGTCTACACGGCTAAAGGCTGCGCTGAGTGTGTTGAATGTGCCCGTTACTACGCAACCACATATATACACAAAGATAGCAGTCCCCGCGGTCAGTGTACCCCGAGCCTCGAATGTCACAGTCACTCGTGCGTCACAACGCACCGAAGCGACTCCGTTATTGACAGATCGGAGCGCGCTTCGCACCTACCCCCTTGCGTTACAGGTAAATGCATGGGAAAAGCTCCCAGGGGTTTCACAATGGGTGCTGGACATTATTAAAGGAGGCTATTCGCTACAGTTTCACCGACTTCGCATGTGGTATATGTGCCCACCCCAGAGTGCCCACACATATTACATCAGGCAGGTCTTACGGTTTCTGTAAACCGGACGACGCCCAGTCTACGCGGCTAAAAGCTGCATCGAGTGTGTTAAATGTGCCCGTTACCACGCAACCACATATACACACAGAGAAAGCAGTCCCCGCGGTCAGCGTACCCCGAGCCTTGCATGTCACAGACACCGAAGCGGCTCCGTTAGTAACAGATCGGAGCGCGCTTCGCACCTACCCCCTCGCATTACATGCAGATGCATGGGAAAAACTCCCAGGGGTCTCAAAATGGGTGCTGGACATTATAAAGAGAGGCTATTCGCTCCAGTTTCGACGACGCCCTCGCCGTTACACGGCGCGCGTCGAGACCACGATAAAAGCAGATGCAGCACACCTGCTACGAGCCGAAGTGACCACTAGATCTAAGGCAACTGAACAAAGCGCTAGTGAAGCGAAAGTTCAGAATGCTCACAACCAGGAAAATCCTCGCGCAAGTGTGCCGAGGAGACTGGTTTGTGTCAGTGGATCTGAAAGACGCGTATTTTCAAATACAGATAGCGTCACGTCACAGGCGATTTTTGAGATTCGCCTTCGAGGGCCAAGCTTATCAGTACACAGTCCTGCCATTCGGGTTGGTCCCTAGCACCCCGTATATTTACGAAGTGCATGGATGCAGCGCTCGCCCCGCTCAGACAGAAAGGCGTGCGAATACTGAATTATTTGGACGACTGGCTGATTTTAGCGCAATCTCACTCAATGCTCAGGGAACACACGACCATGTTACTCGATCACCTCGAGAACTTGGGTTTGAAAGTCAACTGGGAGAAAAGCTCGCTGAACCCCAGCCAGAATATCTCCTTCCTGGGCATAGAATTAGACTCGCTGGCAATGAAAGCGAAGCTTTCGTCAGTGCGCGCGCTGAGCGTTCAGAGCGCAGTGAGTGCGCTCTGCCGCAGCAAGTCTGCCCCGCTCAAGACCTTTCAAAGAGTGTTAGGTCTTATGGCTTCAGCATCATCAGTTCTACAGTTAGGGGTGATTTGCATGCGCCCACTGCAGCTCTGGCTGAAAGCACGCGTGCCGCGCCGAGCGTGGGCGTCCGGTCGACTCCGTCTCACGATCGATCAGAGTTGCGTTACAGCCCTGATGCCGTGGAGAGCAGCCGACTGGTACCGAAAAGGTGTCACTCTAGAGAGACCCTCCAGGGTGAAAGTAGTGTCCACGGACGCGTCCACCTTGGGATGGGGGGGCACTGCTAGAGGGCAGACCGGCGTTCGGCCTATGGTCAGAACGAGAGAAGTCACGCACATCAACTGCCTCGAAATGATAGCAGTGGAGAATGCGCTGACATAATTTCTTCCCCTATTGAGGGAAGTCATGTTTTAGTCCGCTCCGACAACACATCGGTAGTGGCTTACATAAATCGCTAGGGCGGACTCAGGTCCAGAAACCCACATGCACTCGCAGAACGCCTTCTGGTATGGGCTCATCGCAACCTGTGCTCGCTAAGGGCAGCGCACGTGCGGGGGACCCTAAATGTAGGACCAGACAGACTGTCCAGGAACAATGTTCCGGCGGACGAATGGTCGCTGCACCCTCAGACGGTGCAGCTATTATGGAAAACATTCGGCAGAGCGGAGATAGATCTATTTGCATCTCAGGACAACGCTCATTGCCCAGAATTCCAAAGCCAAGGACGCACTAGCCCATACGTGGGCCCGCCGTCCTCTTTATGCTTTTCCCCCAGTCTCTCTCCTACCTCAGGTAATAGAGAGGGTGAAAGAGGAAAGGTGTGCAATACTGCTGATAGCGCCGTTTTGGGGAAACCAGACTTGGTTCCCAGCGCTGATGCAGATGACGAGCATCGCACCGTGGCCAATACCTGTGAGGAGAGACCTCCTCTCGCAGGCGGGCGGCGAGATCTGGCACCCCCATCCCGAGCTGTGGTCCCTTCATGTATGGGTCACCAGGGAATATATGATGAACTCCCCACAGGAGTAATATCAACGATCACACAGGCTAGAGCTCCATCTACTAGACGGCTCTATGCATCGAAGTGGTCGATATTTGCGGACTGGTGCACAGCCATAGACTGTGGTGTGACAGATGTACTTTCCTTCCTACAAGAGCTACTGGACAAGGGCAGGTCCCCGTCCACGCTCAAAGTTTATGTGGCGGCCATAGCAGCGTTCTCGAGGACAACGCTAGGTCAGTCAATAGGGAGGAACGATTTAATCATACGCTTCCTTAAAGGAGCCAAGAGGTTAAATCCACCAAGACCGCCTTCAGTCCCAACATGGGACTTTTCTGTGGTGTTGGACGCTATGAAGAGCGAACCATTTGAACCACTACAGGCGGCTGAATTAAAATATCTGTCTCTTAAGGCTATATTCCTACTAGCGCTCGCTTCAGTGAAGCGCGTGGGAGACTTGCATGCGCTTTCCGTGGGCGCGACATGCATGGAGTTTGGACCCAACGACTCAAAAGTCATACTCAAACCCAAGCACGGATACGTGCCAAAGTCTATTAACACACCGAGCACAGGTCATCGCACTGTCTGCTCTACCGGCTGTGGATGAAGAGGCTGACGCGAGACTCTTATGTCCAGTTAGAGCGCTAAGAGTCTATGTGTCACGCACGTCTGCTTTTAGACAGACAGAACAGCTGTTTGTTTCGTTTTACGGGCATTCTAAGGGAATGGCTGCGTCAAAACAGACTTTATCCAGATGGATAGTGGATGCTATTGCACTGGCGTACGAGTCCAAGGGCATGCAATGCCCGCTGGGTGTCAGAGCACATTCCACGAGGGGCGTGGCCTCGTCGTGGGCTCGGTCGAGTGGGATCGACTTGCAAGATTTTTGTACGGCGGCAGGCTGGGCCTCTCTGTCTACATTTATAAGATTCTACAATCTGGAAGTTCCTGCCCTACAGGCCAATTTGCTGTCGGTCTAGATATTAGCAGATATCTAGACCCACGTTCCAAGTTTATCCAGGCCGTTTACCTGCCCGGATACACCAGGAGCCAGTGTGTTTAGGGCACTAATCCCCTTACATGTTTAAGCACTGTATGAACCCCGGGCTACGGCCCTAGGGTCTATGGTATCAGATGTTGGCATGCACGGCGTTTTACAGGGCGTTCCCCTAGCGTAAGCTACGCAGTAAGAGTGACCTCTCGTAAGAGAACGTACTCGGTTACTAACGTAACCTCGGTTCTCTCAGAGAGGGAACGAGTACTGCGTACCTTGCCGTGCAAGCGTCTGCTCTGGGCGCTTTTATGATGAAAAAACCAGAGTGTAGCTACCTGCGAGCGATATTTATAGGCTGAGATCACGCCACTTTCGGCGGGAGATGACGTGTCAGGCGCGAAATGCGCTCATTGGAGCGGACTTTGCGCCAAGCCTCGCTCGATAGGTGCTGCACTTGCTGCGGAGCAGCCAATAGGCACGCAGCACGCCTCGCCTATGTCTGCTCACTGCGGCAACGCGTTTTACATTAATACAAAATTAAGGATAATTTTTTGGCTTCAATATCTCTCGCGGAAAGGATTTTCCCCTAGCGTAAGCTACGCAGTACTCGTTCCCTCTCTGAGAGAACCGAGGTTACGTTAGTAACCGAGTACGTTTTTCGTATGATTTGCTAATGTTGTTGTACTGTAAAGTCATTTAAAGTCCAGTGGCGGCTGGTGCTAAAATTTTTTAGGGGGGCGCACACAAAATGAATCACACGTTTAATACAGGCTTTATTATCGGTAAAGTAATCATTAAACATTTGTAATCATCCCAAAAAATATTAGCCATTTATATTAATGTGATTCAGAGATAAAGGCCATAATACTAATGTTATCCACACGAGGGAGCCACAGGATAAATATCAAAGACAGAGAAAATAAATTGATTTGTAATAAAACATTGCATATAAATTAATTTTCATAAATTTATATATAGTCCAATATAATAAGTAATTGTAATGCTATTGACAATATATTTGTATGTCCAATTAAAGAAGGAACACTATATTATATATATCTATTTTAATATTGTGCTTATATTAATACTAACATAAACACTCACAATTTACTTGAAAAAAGACATCTACATAAACCCTTGCTTGTACCCCAACGATTGAGTTAAACTGCATTGTTACAGTTAATGTTACTTTCTGTGTAGTTGCCCACAACGCTTCGGTGACAGGACTTTGAAATAGCAAACAATGAAAACAATAAAAGGCATGACTTACATCGCATCTAGCAAGCAAACTCTATCCAAGCTCCATGATTCGTACGTTTATTTTATTTATTTTTTTCTTCATTTGAACAGCTTGTGAAAGATAAAATCAAATTCACTTTCATCTCGGAAAAGATAATGCACATATTTGACAGTCGAGAACGGTCCAATCACATGAGGACAAAATATATAAAAACAAGATTTATTGGCTAAGATCTAAAGTGGGAGGGTCTGGGGGGCTGTGCTCTGCGCCCCGAGGACAATCTGAAACAAGCCAATCAGAGCTCAGCCTCAAGTCACATGCGTTTTGAAAAATTTACAGACCTAATAGACACCCATTTGGCCGGCATCCCGCATACACAAACAAACGAAAAACAGTTTTCATTGTTTAAATTTTTAACAGGTGCTAACATAACTACCAGTCGAATAGTATGTCAAAATAATGCAATTTCGTAATTATTTTGCAATATGTATTAAACTTATTTTTAACATGTTAGAAGTCTTCTTCCTTGGCTAACTTGAAGGGGGGGGGGGGGGGGGGGGGGAGGGACCAGCCGCCACTGTTAAAGTCATTGACCTTCGATGTACTGTAGAGAGGAGAACCAATATAAATGAGTCAAAAAAAATTAAATCTTATATTAAAGTCAATGTATAAGGTTTATCTTGTGACATTATTTTTCTATGAATTGTTTTGCACAGTAAAGTAAAATTTTAGGGTCAATAAAAGCAAATATTGTGCAAATGTTCTCTTGGACATCACTCTTGGTCACTACTGTAAATCTAATGAGTGTATTTGTGTGTTTTAGCAGTGCTGTGTCAGTTGATTTATTGATTTATTTATTTATCAGGCATGTGATTGGCTAAGGACAAAAAAGCAGGAAAATATACTAAGACCCCCCCTCCCCCCGGATAATGATTTGCTGTTGTCGGTTGGGAAAATTAACCGAAATGAGCATCCCTAATTGCTAGCAAATACAAGTAAGTTAATGTTAATGCAGCTTAAACATCCTGCCATAGTAGAAAATCACTCAAAATCGATCATCTAATCCAGGGGTCCTCAACTAAAACGGCTCGAGGTTCAGTAATGAACCCTGCGCACCAGCCGAGGTCCAGACAATTATAAAAAACTAGTTATGTTTTGTTTTTCGCGAAACCAGGGCATCTGCAGCATATTTTATCTTAAATTCTACACATTTAAATACTTTTTTAAAGAACTGAACAAAATTTAATTAATAAATAAATTATTAAAATGACTGTAAAAAGCATGATTTACAATTGAGATGCAGATTTCACAAAACAAGAGATTCCTTAAATTATAAAATTCACATATAAGTATCAATTCTTATATTAATTTAAACAATTATTGTCAATCAAGTATTATATTAATTAACTAGTGGTGGGCCGTTATCGGCGTTAACGTGCTGCGTTAACGTGAGACTCTTATCGGGCGATAAAAAAAATATCGCCGTTAATCTATTCTCAAAGTTGGGTTGGGAGCTGGGTCTAAACTACGCAAGATATGATGACTTTCACCTTGATATTTTAGCGCGGGTGACGTATATCTAGTTGAATTGCACTGTAGGAGGCGGGAACGAGTCTTCAACTTCTGTGAAATTACCACATCAAATGAGACACGCAGACATGGATGCAGCTGTGAAGCCGCTTCAGGGCAGGTGCGTGCGTTGCTAGACCCTTTTTACTGGGGCACGTGCCCCAGGGAAAATCTGCTGTGGCCCAGTAAAGTCTCAAGTTTGAGTTATAATTTACTTTGATAATCCCGAAATAAAGACATTAAACTATATGCAACAACTGAATTGACGCTTCTAAAAGCAACGCAGTTTATTGGAAGACTATGCACGCAGATAGGCTATCCATACCCGCGCGCCTGTGTATTTTACGGGAACGCGCACGTCGTACAGCCTTTTGCGCAGAAGTACTTGGTTACACAAGTTTGTATAGTTAATCGTGTTGTAAATGCAATTGTCAAGCAGTTTGTAATGCATTTTGGAAACAGGAGATGAGCGCCTGATCTAATGCGCCACCTGGCTTGAGAAACCCGTTCTCAAAGACTTACTTTTAGTCATTATTTGGGTAGCACACATATTCTGAATGCCTTCAGCAGAATATAAATTAGCCATTTTAATCTAGATTAATCTAGATTAATTTCAAGATTTAATCTAGATTAATCTAGATTAAAAAAATTTATCTATGCCCACCACTATAATTAACATATATTTTATTGCCTTAATTGTTTAAATTTGTATAACACATGATCTTGTCGATCCATCAGATAACATTTACAACTCTACGTGTTTGGTGCTTAAAACCATGGACTGATTTGTTTACATTGGTCTTTTTGACAACAGCAGACGTACGAGCTGATTAAAAATGTCAGATCGTTCTCTTCCAGCAGGAGGCGCTATCAGAATGATACACAAAGCAGCGCCGCAGCCGACTTTGAAACGCGCAGCGCTCATATTTATTCAATGGTAACCTTATAAAGTTCCATCGCAATTCTTGCCTTTTAGTCCCTGAACAGTCCCTTTTAGTCCCAGACAACCTGAAATAATTAAGTCTTTCTTAACTCCTAATAACACTACAGTCATCAATAAAAATGAAGAGCTTTATTTCAAGGACTGACTTTCAAAAACCCTTAGCCTACACAAAATACGTTTCTTTTTATTTTGCAGAAGAGAAATATTAGGGAAGTAAATTAATATCAGCATATGAAGTATATTTGTCTATCATTGTCTTAGAGAATGTGCACATTAGATGCTGAAAGTGCTGTTTTTACTTTCACTTTAATAGGCTATATGCAGTTTTCACGTTGCTTGTGTGATATCCATTGGCTCACCGTCGTGGTTTAAAATATAAATATGTATAAAAATACAGTATAAAAAGATATATTTACAATATTTTGCGACGTAACCCCCAAATAATGCATTTTCCATCAACCTTTTTCACTCACTGAAAGCAACATCTGTCTGCCGATCTCTGCTCTCCTCACTGCACGGATGATTGCACCCAAACGCTGACCCTAGTGTGCTTGATATAAATGTATTTATAAGAAATAGCGTTTGGCATTTTTTTAATTATTATTATTATGTCAAAGCTTTCACGGTCCGCATGGACGCATCTTGCGGTCCGGAATCATACTTCGCCATCCGCCATTTGCGAACGGTCGCAAAAACGTGACATAGGTCACATTTTCAGGTCGAAAAATCCGGAATTCCGGATTAATCCGGAAAAATCACATCCCTGATTTATGTATTTTTTGTCTGATAGAAAATGGATTATGGTGCCCACTTCCGTAGAGAGGCCTCTGGTCAGCTAACCCTTAAGCCCTCACCTGAGGCAGTGGCTCTTGCTACTGCCTACAGGAAAAAACCCACTCCAGGACGCTCCAGGCCTGCTGCAAGGGTGAAGGAGGAGGCCATCGCTCGCGTGGTAGCAGCAGGAGGTGACCCCACAAATCACCAGCTAGTGCTTAGTGAAAGCGCCCTGCAGTTTGGCCAGTACAGGGGTAAAACCTTTAAATGGTTGCTTTCCAATGATATTGGTTACGTAGCCATGGTGCTGGCCGTGCATCAGCGGGAGCGTGAGGGCGGTGACACCACCCAGTCTGCCATCATGGGCAACAAAGATGTCTTGCTGCGGTACGCTGGTTTGTTTCCTGATGTAATGGCTGCTGTCACAGAGCGGCGAGCTAGAGAGGGCACCAGCACACCAGCCCAGGAAGACCAGGTCCTTGTTGGATTCGGTGAAGCTTCTCCAGCTGTACGGTACCGCTCCACTATCCCAGAGCACATGGGAAGCAGGCCATCACCCTCAGACGCCGTAAGGACACACATAAGGACCTGCCCAAACTCATTTCCCACATCGGTCACCCATGCTGCTGTTCCAGCTGCCTCACCAGCGAGCTTTTTAGTGACCTGAAATAGTATTTAAAAAAATATTGTGAAAAGCCTGCGTCTCTGCTACCATTGAAGTTTTGAGTTTGTGTCGTCTTACCTTTTTTGTTGAATCCATCTTTAGGATGGATCCATAAATGGAGGTGACCCTGGCCTTTAGTTACGGAAGCCGTGTCAGTACATCTTTTGCATATACTGACAGCAGCCATCCTGGGCAGGGCACAGCTACCATCTGTGGGATCTGGGCAGCGAGACGGCCGGCGTCTGTGGTGTGGGATGTAAACTTCCCAAGCACAGAGAGATATTCTGCTGACTGGCAGACCCACTGCTCTCTGTGCCTGACACACAGTTGCCTATAGAGGGCATTGGCACTGTTTCCCACTGTGTGTCCCCGCATCATTCTGACGACTTCCTTATCACAGGACAGCCTGGATAATAAAGAATACAGCACAATATGTTAATACATCCACTATAGTGAAATCCAGGGTGTTATATTAGACAACAAAAACATCTCTTTACATCTCATTAACCAATCATTCATGTAATGTATGATATGCACATCATTACCTTTTGATAACAATTTACTCTAAATTTCCATGTAAGAACATGCTTTGTCCTCACAGCTGCTTTATATTGTGAAAAGCAGTATGCAAATAAATGCATATTGGCTTGAATCTGGATATGTGTAAAACCATTTACTCATGTTCAAACCTTAATAAAAAGTCTACCTGTAGGTCAAGACAGAGGGAAACTTCTCACGGTGGATGGGATCCAGCTGGTCCAGGATGTCTTTTGACCAGGCAGCCAGCTTCCTTTTGCAGGACCGGCATTCAAAGTACTCGGTGGCCATGAAATACCAGCCGCTGACATCCAATACACGCCTTACAGTCTTGTACATCCCACAGGCTGTTAGCTGGATCCCAAGGCGACGACAGTTGGGCTGTTTGCACAGCAACCGGTATGCCCAGGTATGCACAGGCGCAGATTTTTGGTCAGCGCCAGCCTCCCCGACTTGTCTCTAGTAAAAAGTGACCCACAGATGCTGCTCTTTTGGCAAAGTTTGTTTCCAGCCATCAGGCAGCAGCAACTGTATGGGGAAAAAGAGAAATTGTGTGAATCTGTTTTTTCTGCTGCTGATTTTGACTAACTATTAGAGTATTTTACTTACTTCTTCTGTGGGCTGAGGCTGCTTTTGTGGAGCAACCGCTCTCGATCAAGAAGGCACGGGTTCTGGCTGACTGCATGGTTGAGTCACATCACCTTCATGGCAAAAAAGAAAAAAGCCAATGAGACGCATAAAAGTGGCGTAGTGATACACATTCCAGTGTTTTTTTTTTACACAAATGATTTAAAATAAAATGGAAAAGGATTATACATAGTGCAAGTAGGGCTGCAACTAACTATTATTTTAATAATCAATTAATCTGTCGATTATTTTTTTTCGATTAATCGATGAATCGGATAAAAAAAAAAACAAGAAAGGGATTAATTTACAACCCTTTATTCAAAAACAGAACTATAATCTTCAGAAAGTGCACGAACATGTTGCTCCTTGAACTGTTATAATAATAATAATAAAATAAAATAAAATGGACTAACACAAAAAACATACACATGTATGCTTTACATCTGCCAAATATATAGACTTTTTTTAAATAAATAAACTAACTAAATAAACTATAAAAATACTATTCGTCAAGACAGCGGCTTGCTGTGGTGTACATGATGCATTTCCCATCAAGAAGCCTCTCAAATTAAATTCCTCAGTGCGCATTAAAAAAGTCATGTGACTTTGCATGCTGGAACGGGATAACTTGACTAACTTTCTGCTACATTCATTCTGCCATGGCGGTGTTTAGCGTCCTGCCATCAGCAGCGACCAGCTGGAAGAGTTCCGCATTGAAATGCACGCAAAACTGGCCTCAAAGCCCCAGCAAAAGTAATTACCATGAATGTGTCAGGGCAAAAATTAAGAAAATATTCGAATTAATTATTAATAAACTAGTATTTTCTGATTCAGTGTTGCAAAGATGAAGTTGACGATCCTGCCATCTGCTCATTAATGCCTAATGCATCTTTATGGATGGAAACTAAGGTAGACCCTTTACAGTTCCGAGTGGTATATTACGCTTACGTTTATGAGCAAAAAAGAAATTCCACATTGCACTGGCGTCTCCATGTCCTGCAAAGTTGGCTTCTGTCCGCACAAACTTTGGATTTATATTGATTGAATGATTAAACTAATATTATGTGATATGTTTTAAGTTTTTTATATCAATGGATTTTAATTTAAATCGCGATGACTTGAGCAGGCTATTGATCTGTCTGCCGCTGTTTGCTAGGTCAAAACCTATAAAAAACAAAAACTTGAATTTAACAAACAAAAAGTGTTCCAAATATATCTCTAAATTAACTTTATAAACTAAAGAAACGAAAATAAATGTAATCCCTTTTTTCTAATAAAAACAGCAGCTGTGTAATGAGGAAGAGAAAGAGAAAACAAGACAGTCGGACTGGAAATTATGAACTGTCAGACATTGTTGCAAGGAATGTTTGTTTAATAGCCTATGTAATATTTTTAGGCTACTTTCTTAATTAAATATATTATTTCTTTGATTTATTTTAGCGTATTTAGGCTGCTTGTTTGCTGACTGAAGTTTAGGCTATATATAAAAAAACAACGTGCCACCGTCACATCCCTATTCAAAACTGAGACGATTTCACCTCAGCAGAGCTCTTCTTTCTCCTTACGGTTGTGGTATGTTTTCGACACATTATACAGACAGAAAGTGTTACAAAAACTATAGAAGTAGTTTTCTCCATCTCCACTATCCAACGACCCGTACAGCAGCTGTTTTGCGATCCCGTTGCTGTGAAAGTAGGCTAGCCTAAGTAGGCTTAAATATCAAACATGTTTGTTATAAATTGGGGCAGCACCGATCTGTGTGCTAGCAGACCGGGAGGTGCAAGATTCGATCTTCGAACGCCTTACATTACCAGATAATCTCCGCTGAACATCGGGGCCGATCGAGGTGCTTGATTTTTGCTCGGAAAAAAATTTAACCGGTGGGGAAATTTCCTCAGTCGCATCCTACTGCTCCCCTTGAGGTGCAAGCAATTTATTATATATATATATATATATATATATATATATATATATATATATATGTAGAAATGGTGCTTTATGCTCAAATGTTCCAGTTTTGCGCATAAGTTAAGTTCGCAGTTTTGGATGGAAACGCGGCTTATGAGGCGCCGAACTCTGCTGGCATCAGTGCGGGAGAGAGACCGAATGTGTCCACTCCGCTCTGCGCTCCATTTTTTAAAAATATATAATTAACCAAATGTCTCTGCGTCGCGCGACACAACGAATCGATTATGAAATTCGTTGCCAACTCTTTTAGTAATCGATTTTTATCGATTCATTGTTGCAGCCCTAAGTGCAAGTAGTTTGGACGTAGCACAGTGGTCTTTCATTAAATGCACAGCTAAACAGATGAGTTGAGTCTATATTTAAATGTAGCTTAGGCCCGGTTTCACACACAAGGCTTAAGCCTAGTCCTAGACTAAAATGTAAGTCTGAGCAGTCTGAACTGAAAGAAACTTGCACTGACTGATCTTAAATTATATCGGTGTCTTTGTTTTGTCTCAAGATGCACACCAGTAATGTTTTTTTTTTCTAAGCATGTTTATAAAAATTACTTAAATATCCTAATTGAACTGCAGTGTTTCCCCTAGGTTTCCAGTGTGTGTGTGTGGGGGGGGGGGGGTGGCTTAGGGGGTTGGGTGCCGGTAGCCAACGTTACTTTTTTTTTTCCCCGGTACTTTACCCTACTTTGTGAAATAACGAAAACATTATTATAGACTTATTCAGTGGAAAAATAAGTCCAAAACTCTCTATTTTAACATTTTGAACAATAGGGCTCTACCAACTTTTGCTTTTTTTTTTTTTTTTTCATTCTTGTGTGTATTATTTTTTATCATAATCAAATTGAAAGTATAAACATTTATTTATTTTTAATCAAATGAAAAATAAACTCTTTTAATTTTTGGTAAACAAACAGAGGTTTACTGTTAAAATCAATAAATAATAATAATTTAACATTTAAATAATAATTGTAGTATTTTTTCTACAATTAAGTGGTTAATCTTGTTATATTTATTTTTATCATATATATTGTTTCATGTCAATTATTTAAATAGGAATATATAAACAACTACATTATACTGTACAAAAGTAATACAAGACTAATGTTCTGTTACATGTTACTTTTATTTTGACAGGTTGCCTTGAAGTTTCTGTGTGTGTGTACAGCATGTTATGATGCTAGTTTTCTCAAATGAAACGGTAAAAGTGACACTCACAGCAGCTTTGGATATTGAGTTTATCTGTTCATGCGAGATGCAAATGCCCAAAATTAGCAGGAGCCAGAGTATGTGAGCGGAGTGGAGCGGCAACAATTTCCCCTCCGCGCTCAGTGCATTTAATAATCACTCCTCTCCAGCTCCACTCCGGGTTCACAATTTTCCGCTCCCGCTCCACTCCTCGCTCACTGATATCAGAAACACCGCTCCGCCTTCGCTCCGCGTCAAAACATTCAGAAATAGCCTTATGTTTTAAATATAACGGTCCTGTTCATAACACATATTAAAACAACAGGAGAGTTTGGAATAGTGTGCAAACTTTGTACCTACCACATACCAAGCTAATAACATTGTCAGCATTAAAAGAGTATAACTACTGCTTTATGCAGTGCAAGGTTTGTAATGAAAATAACTACATTTTCGTCAGTTATTTTACATATGGATCGCTGCATTTCTTACAGATTTCTGATAATTCGAAATCGGATACCATTACATTTGTTTTAATGCATTATTGTCACAGCAATTGCGTGTGAATAAGTGCTGCACATGTTTAAATGAGGCTTTCACCTGAATATATTCAGTATCTAGAAGGAACAAACTAAATCCTTGTGAACTATAATTTACCGCTCATGTCCATTCACATTATTTCTGATTTGAGTGATCCATCTCTATCAAGCTAAATGTTTAACATGTGAATGCCTGCTTATTATGCAGTTATATTACGGACCGTTGGCATGAATTGTACTTATGATGGAGCGATGGTGGAGCGCACTTGGAGCGAGTGAAAACCACGACGCTCCGACTTTTCAACAATCCGCTCCTCCCTCCATTCAAAATCACACCGCTCCGCTCCGCTCGCACTCCGCTCCGCTCACATACCCTGGCGGGAGCGTCACGTGTGCTTCAGTATATGCGTGTAGTAAAAGCGCGTCTCCACCATTCATACATACAGAGGCAAACGGAGCATGCAGGATTCATATTGAAACGGTCTTTTTGCATTTCAGTTTTCACAGACACTAGTCCCAGGGCTCTAGAGTGCGACCAATTTGGTCGCGTGTGCGACCTAATTTCTCAATGGTGCGACTAAAAAAAATCAAAGGTTGCACCGGTGCGACCAGCCGTTCGAGGGGGAAAAAACGAAACTCCTTCACTCTTAAAATCTCCCTGTTGCTCAACAACAGACACACATTAGACCCATATCGTGGTCTAAAGCAATCACAGATAAAGGACGGATCCCGCCCCCCCTCTGATTGCCCGTGGTCCAGATATTCCTGTGCGTGTGTACGTTTTAAAATGCATGTGATGCAGTCAGGATGTCTCTACATTGTCAAGCGTTTACAATGCCTCCTCCGCAAAAACACGGACTGGATCGCGGACTCCATTCATAAAAACCGAATTTACTATGGCGCGAAATGCCACGTAATACGTTGATTTCTGGAATGATAAATCAAAAGTTGGTCTGTCACTTAATTCAAATCGCGATATGGACTAGTGTCTATGAAAACTGAAAGGCAAAAAGACCGTTTAAAATGAATCCTGCATGTTCCGTTCGCCTCTATGTATTAATGGTGGAGACGTGTATTATTTTTTATTTTTTAACTCCACGCTTATATGCTACGCGTGACGCTCCCGCTCATTTTTTGCATTTGCATCTCACATGAACAGATAAACTCAATCTCCAAACCTACGGTGTCACTTTTACTGTTTCATTTGAGAAAGCATCATATCATACTGTATACACAGAAACTTCACGGAAACCTGTCAAAATAAAAGTACGGTTTAACATGAAACAAAACAATATTAGTCCTGTATTACTTTTGTACAGTATAACGTAGGTGTTTATATATTCCTATTTATAAATCATATGTATGTTTGCCAAAAATTAAAAAGGTTTATTTTTCATTTGATTAAAAATAAAAACATGTTTATGCTTTCATTTGATTATGAGAAAAATTAAAACAAGGATTTCGAAAATAAAATAAAAAAACAATTTTAGAGCCCTATTGTTAAAATAGAGAGTTCTGGACTTATTTTTTCACTGAAATGTTTTCGTTATTACATAAAGTAGGGTAAAGTACTGGGGGAAAAAATGCTTCAGATAAAAAACTTTATATTGACCAGATTGTTAGTTAATCATTTACAAGTCAATATTGCCTATATGGACCGGTATTAAAAAAAAAAAAAAAAAAAAAAAAAAGTAAAAAAAAGTGAACTTGTAAAACTGCGGTGTTGAATGTGATGCGGTTGAAAATTTGGGTGCACCTAACTTTTGTGCTGGTGCACCTAAGAAAAAAAGTTAGGCGCACCAGTGCAACCAGTGCAAAAAGTTAGTCTAGAGCCCTGAGTCCATATCGCGATTTGAATGAAGTAACAGACCAACTTTTGATTTATTAATCCAAAAATCGACGAATTTACGTGGCATTTCGCGCTATAGTAGATTCGGTTTTTATGAATGGAGTCCGCGATCCCGTCTGTGTTTTCGCAGATGAGACATTGTAAACACGCGACCATGTAAAGACAGAAATGACATGCCTTCGTGTAAATAAGATAAATAACACGAGGCAATTTAGTTTGTTTAATAAAAGAACAATGTATAGCCCTGTTCTATAGGAAAGATAACCTTAATGACTTCTATTGTGATCTGACGCTATATCAAAAATAAAATGAACTTGACATTCAAGGGGGGCGGGGCGCCCCCCTAAGATAATGGTAGGGGAAACACTGAACTATCTGCTAATCCTGGCTTAGTCTAAGCCCTGTCTGTGAAACCGGGCCTTAATGTTTTAGCACATTTGATCTCTTCTGGAATCTGGTTCCAACTGCGGGCAGCATAATAGATAAAAGCGGATTCCCCGTAGTTTTGTCTTGGTATTTCTAACTGACTCGATCCAGTGGTCTGTTAGGTTTATATTCAGTGAGTATATATGCAATGTATTTAGGTCCTAGACCATTGAGTGATTTATAAATGAGTAAAAGTACTTTAACATCAATTTTAAATACAACTGGAAGCCAGTGTAAGGACGTGAGGACTGGTGTGAGAATGTAATGTACAAAAGCACAGTATTCTAAAATTAAACCATACATTAAAACCCACTAATGAAAAGGTAATGCCCACCTGGAACATCTATATGTGCCGCTGCAGCAAACAGATCTTGATCCGACGGTCCCTCTGCAGAAGCTGAGCTGGAGGCTGCCACTATTAATATCAGGATGAACAGTGTTAATTAAGTCGTGTCACCTACATATATATCAATGCAAAAATAAATTCTAAATACAACTGGAAGCCAATGTAAGGACGTGAGGACTGGTGTGATAATGTAATGTACAAAAGCACAGTATTCTAAAATTAAACCATACATTTAAACCCACTAATGAGAAGGTAATGCCCACCTGGCACATCTACAGGTGCCGCTGCAGCAACCAGACCTTCATCTGGAGGCTGCCACTATTAATATCAGGATGAACTGTGTTAATTAAGTCATGTCACATATACATATATACATGTACATATATATATATATATATATATATATATATATATATATATTAGGGGTGGGCATAGATAAATTTTTTTAATCTAGATTAATCTAGATTAAATCTTGGAATTAATCTAGATTAATCTAGATTAAAATGGCTAATTTGAATTCTGCTGAAGGCATTCAGAATATGTGTGCTACCCAAATAATGCAAGTACTCCTCGCTGCAGACTGTAGCGCGGTGACGTCAGGTACCTACGTCACGTATGTGTTTACCGCGCATGCGCAAAGTGACGTATGGTCTGCCTGTGTAATTTGCATAGCGTGGTGACGTTAGACGTTTTCGCATCGTGTGTGACGTAATGCGTCATTAAAACGCATGCGCATACTTAACATAATACTCTTATAAAATGTAAAAGTAGCCTATTAAAAGAGCCAAGGTGAAAAAAAAAGAAGTGGAAAACAAATCGATGATTTTGACCATGTCTTTAGTTTATTTTGTAATATTTGTGTAGTAGTGTTGTCAAAAGTCCCGGTACTTCGGTACCAAGTCGGTACTAAAAAAATTAAAACGTTACGGTACCAGGTTTTCTTAAGTACCGGTGGTACCGACTATCCGGTCAACCCGGTTCTTGATACGCTATACAAAAGGTGCGCTCTCACGCACTGCACAGTTGCGCTCCATTCAGCGGTGCTGCTGATGCCGCGGCTCTGAATCCACTTGTTGACAAAGAAGAGCCAGGCTTGCTCCAAATATTTTGGATTTGCGGCTGAACAAGGCGAACATCATAGATCATCAAAAAACTATTTGCAAAAGATGTCGTCTAGGTTCTCTCGAAAGTAGGAAACACATCAAACTTAAAACACCTCAAAGATCGACTCCGGGATCAAATGAAAGAGTTCAAGTAAGGTAAGTTTCATTTTAATTTCATATTTAGAGCATTATTGCATATTTTAATTTGAATGTCAGACTGAAATAAACATCACCGTTTGTGTAGTGAATCGTTAGCATAAGCGCGGCTAACGTTAATATGCTGGGCCTTAGAATGAATTTGAAACAACGCTCCTATAACTTTTGTTAGAGTAAAAAAAATAAGGACATGATGTATTTACTATTTTTTACACAAATGACATGTGTATCCAAAATATATGTGTTAGAGAATGTACAAATGTGTCGTTAACAATGTTTATGTCCTTAATATGAGTCTGTCAGAAAACGTTCTAGGTTTATTCTTGACTGGATAAATATGAATGCAGTTTGGATTGAATAAAAGTACAATCAAATAAAACACGTTTTATCCCCTGTTTAGTTTGGTAATACTTTAAAATAAGATAAAATTCATGCATCATCTAACATAAACTTAAAGTAAGTGAAACATATTTTTACAACATTAATTCATGTTTGTGAATGTTATTTAATACAAAAAGACATGATCATGTTTGTTCATGTTTAACAGATTAATATGATTTTATGCATTAGTAAATGTTGAAATTAGCCTAACCTCACTAAGAATAATTGCCATGTAATGTTAACTACTGTTTATTGTTAGGCAATGTTATCTAACAAATGAAAATTGTAAAGTGTTTTTAATACTGCAGTTTTCATCTGTGATAGACACTTGTCTTAATATATGTAATCTTATCTTAATTTATTTATCTTTTTTAACCTGTGAAAAAACTTTTAACAAAATTTTACATTAGTATAAAGAATGGCACTGTTTTTTGTACATTTTATTTTCTTTATTAATAAAAAATAGTGTGTTGCTCAATTAATATGTTATTGTGTTTTGCTTTGGTACCGAAATTGGTACCGAGAACCGTGGATTTTCAATGGTATTGGTACCGAATACTGAAATTTTGGTACCGTGACAACACTATTGTGTAGTATTATATACAAGGTATTAAGATTGTTGCACTTTATTTCACTGTGTATATTTTTACATTACTCTGCACCTTATATGTTTCTTATTTTATCCTTTCCTCTGTCATGATTCGTGTTTATTTAGTATAATTATGGACATTTTTCTGTTGCTTTGGCAATTCTGCCTGTGGAATATTTAAGCCAATAAAGTAGTATTGAGTTAAATTGACTACATACAGTATATTTTCAGTGTCTACATCCCACTTTATGCATGGTGCCTATGATTCACGTTATGACACGTTATGATTCGTCATGACAGACTAGCAGCGTGAATAAAATTGCGCTGCGCAAGGCAGGATGGGGAAACCCAGGCTACCTTTATAGCACATAAAGACTGAACTGAAGAATTAACTTGCATGTCTACCAACACACTGGCGTGATGTCTTCTCAGATGAACTGACAAATAAAGATTAAATCCAAAATGTTCCCACACACCTGACCTGGCTAAGGGGCCGTTCACATGAAGCCTCTTTTGCGCACTCAAGTTTGTTATTTCAAATGTTGACGCGTCGCGTGGTATGCGCGCTCGTAATGGAAGCACGCTCGTTTTTTCCAGGCGCGTACGTGCCGCATCGAGATAAAAACATCTCAACTTTTCAAAATTCCGCAAGCTCACCGCAGACCATGTGACATGAACCAACCAATCAGCTTCATCCTTTCCTTTAATAAAATTGAAAGCACAGCCAAGTTGGATGAACAGCGTATCATATCTGGCGCATCTTCCAACTCCAGGCAGCCTTACCTATCTCTCCCACTTGCTATTTCTACACGTGACGTAACCTGCAGCACTCCACTTTTACTGTGTGTATGTCTACACACACACCTCTTATTTCGCGCAAAAAGGACACACGAGGCTACATTGCGCATGCGTTGAACCGTTGAACCGTGCGGTGCACACACGCACCGAACCGAGACAAGCGAACCGAACGGTTCGGTTGTTTTTCATGTACCGTGCCACCCCTACAACTTAATATATATAAATTAATATATATTTTTGATTTTAATATTTTTATTGTGTAAAATACAATAAATTTTACTTTACTGTGCAAAACAATTCATAGAAAAATAATGTCACAAGAAAAACCTTATACATTGACTTTAATGTTTAATATAAGATTTAATTTTTTTTTGACTCATTTATATTGGTTCTCCTCTCTTATTCAATAATTATTTAACACTTACGAAGGGACGAATATGGTTTTACTACAGTAAGGTTACAAAATGGCGGCTGTTTTTACTACAGTACATCGAAGGTCAATGACTTTAAATGACTTTACAGTACAACAACATTAGCAAATCATACGAAAAACATACTCTCTTACCTTTTCAAATCGGAAAAGTGAACGACGAATGAAAAAGATAACGCTGATGGATGGCGCCGACGATAACGATCGACCACTCGCTGTCAAACCACTTCACCAACTGACAAATTCGAACGCGCTGGCTGGAGGTCCCCGCCCACGAGCCAATCAGACTGCACGCTTTGTGGAACACTCGAGAAGGACCAATGCGACCCTACATGGCATGACCAAATACAGATGCACGCTAAGTGGAACACCAGTCCGTCCAATCGCAAGCCAGACGGCGGGCCAATCAGGATGAGGGAAAAGTGGAACAGTGGAACAGAAGTGGAACCGAAGATCGGCTCGGCGGTAGTCTGGTGGATGCAGAACAATCTTCTCTGTTAGTGGAAGATTTGTTTCACAGAGTTTTGAATTTAAAACTCTGGCTGGAAAAACAGCGGACGGCGGATCCTGCTCTTCAGGTAGTATCTTTCTATTTCAGAGGCTTATTTGTATGTTGAACTCAATCACACAGCCAGGGTTTGAAATTAGCACCGGCCAAATTCTCTGAGATAGGGCCGATTGCAGAACAGCAGAACCATACGTCACAGCAGTCACACGGCAGCAGCGCCGCGGCAGCAGGCTCAGCCGGTAGTGGGCGGAGTCTCCACTCTGATCGAAAGTGTGTGAAAATAATTATCAACTTATATTTTTTCTTTTCCTTTTCTTATTTTTAATGTTGTTTCTTTATAACGTGTTGTATGTTATTTAAAAAATAATAATAATACAAATAATTTATTAATGATAAACACCAGAAATTGCACTTCTTATCTTTGTGAAGTGTTTCAAAGCTGTTAATGTTAAGTCAGTATTTAATTTAAAGTTAGTTTTTAATTGAAAAAAAATGTAAATACATATTTTTAAATATATATATATATATATATATATATATATATATATGTGTGTGTGTGTGTGTGTGTGTGTGTGTGTGTGTGTGTGTGTGTGTGTGTGTGTGTGTGTATTCGCGCCTGTTTAAATTATATATGTATTTAATCGCGCCTATTTAAATTATATAAACGTGTGTGAAACAGTTTTGTTGTCTTAAAAGATAAACAGTATAAACTGAGTGCAAAGCTTAAACAAAAAACAAAACAAAACAAAACCTGAGCAATAGAACGCTTTTATATAGTTAAACTATATTTTTACTTAATAATTTCAGGATTAACCAGTTTTTCATAGTACATAATACCATGTGCTATACACTATACGCATCATTAACTGGATTTTCAAAAAAATATTACAAAATCAAACAAATGTTATAGCACAGAAGGCACACATTTGACAACAATAACAACCACACATTACTCACCTAACTAAATTAGGTTAAACCTATGCAGTTAATCCTGAGGCATGTTTTGTTCTCATACTCTTTAAGGAAAATGTCCATATCAATATCATCCTTAAATTCAAAGTGAAACACGAAGGACTCTTTGGCCAGCAGACTCTCATCATTTGTTTCTGCAGTTCTAAAAGTTCATTATGTTGCTGCACATGAAATATAACGCGGATAACATTAAATATATATATATATATATATATATATATATATATATATATATATATATATATATATTTATCAGGTAACACATTGATTATTTATAACTCAAACCCCTTTCTCCACCCGTCCGTTGATCGCGCATATCCGCCATGTATGTAGTTTTTTTGTACACTTTTTAT